>NC_051185.1:94962043-95131963 GCF_013339695.2 Rhipicephalus sanguineus | reverse complement strand
TCATAGTATGCGAGGGATATTGGTCACTGCCAGCTGGTAAAAGATCACGTGCTACGTGACGCCAGTAAGGCAGAAAAATAGTGTTCCACCTCGCCGCATGGCTGCGATTGGCGCTGACTAACACTCCAGTTTTAAATGCACTATATACCCCATAAAGTGGACGGGAGGATGACCGCCGCCGGAGCTCAGTGGTAGAGCATCGGACGCGTTATTCGAAGGTCGCAGGTTCGGTCCCTGCCGGCGGCAGGTTAGCTTTCTCGTTCCACTTTACTTTCTTCACATTTATATTCTAAATACACACATAACACCCCCCTATACTTTCCTTGGCGTTATTTTCTGTTAGTTCTCATTAACATTGTGTCTAACAAAGAAAACGAGCCCTTAGAATCATCATCTTTCTTCATTCATAGCAAGGGTCTCGTTCTGGCAGCCTTGATGCCTTCAGGTAGTATGCGAGGGATTATTGGTCAGCTGCCAGCTGGTAAAAAGATCACGTGCTACGTGACGCCAGAAAGGCAGAAAAAGAGTGTTCCACACTCGCCGCCATGGCTGCGATTGGCGCTGACTAACACTCCAAGGTTTAAATGCACATATATACCCCATAAAGTGGACGGGAGATGACCGCCGCCGTAGCTCAGTGGTAGAGCATCGGACGCGTTATTCGAAGGTCGCAGGTTTCGGTCCCGCCGGCGGCAGTGTGAAGCTTTTCGTCCACTTTACTTTCTTCACATTATATTCTAAATACTACACATAAACCCCCTATACTTTCCTTGGCGTTATTTTCTGTTAGTTCTCATTACATGTGTCTACAAAGAAAACGAGCCCTTAACAATCATCATCTTTCCTTCATTCATAGCAAGGGTCTACGTTCTGGCAGACTTGATGCCTTCAGGTAGTATGCGAGGGATTATTGGTCAGCTGCCAGCTGGTAAAAGATCACGTGCTACGTGACGCCAGTAAAGGCAGAAAAAGAGTGTTCCACACTCGCCGCCATGGCTGCGATTGGGCGCTGACTAACACTCCCAAGGTTTTAAATGCACATATATACCCCATAAAGTGGACGGGAGGATGACCGCCGCCGTAGCTCAGTGGTAGAGCATCGGACGCGTTATTCGAAGGTCGCAGGTTCGGGTCCCTGCCGGCGGCAGGTTAGCTTTCGTCCACTTTACTTTCTTTCACATTTATATTCTAAATACTACACATAACACCCCCTATACTTTCCTTGGCGTTATTTTCTGTTAGTTCTCATTAACATTGTGTCTAACAAAGAAAACGAGCCCTTAACATCATCATCTTTCCTTCATTCATAGCAAGGTCTCGTTCTGGGCAGACTTGATGCCTTCAGGTAGTATGCGAGGGATTATTGGTCAGCTGCCAGCTGGTAAAAAGATCACGTGCTACGTGACGCCAGAAAGGCAGAAAAAGAGTCGTTCCACACTCGCCGCCATGGCTGCGATTGGCGCTGACTAACACTCCAAGGTTTAATGCACATATATACCCCATAAAGTGACGGGAGGATGACCGCCGCCGTAGCTCAGTGGTAGAGCATCGGACGCGTTATTCGAAGGTCGCAGGTTCGGTCCCTGCCGGCGGCAGGTTAGCTTTTCGTCCACTTTACTTTCTTCACATTTATATTCTAATACTACACATAACACCCCTATACTTTCCTTGGCGTTATTTTCTGTTAGTTCTCATTAACATTGTGTCTAACAAAGAAAACGAGCCCTTAAGAATCATCATCTTTCCTTCATTCATAGCAAGGGTCTCGTTCTGGCAGACTTGATGCCTTCAGGTAGTATGCGAGGGATTATTGGTCAGCTGCCAGCTGGTAAAAAGGATCACGTGCTACGTGACGCCAGAAAGGCAGAAAAAGAGTGTTCCACACTCGCCGCCATGGCTGCGATTGGCGCTGACTAACACTCCAAGGTTTAAATGCACATATATACCCCATAAGTGGACGGGAGGATGACCGCCGCCGTAGCTCAGTGGTAGAGCATCGGACGCGTTATTCGAAGGTCGCAGGTTCGGTCCCTGCCGGCGGCAGGTTATCTTTTCGTCCACTTTACTTTCTTCACATTTATATTCTAAATACTACACATAACACCCCCTATACTTTCCTTGGCGTTATTTTCTGTTAGTTCTCATTAACATTGTGTCTAACAAAGAAAACGAGCCCTTAAGAATCATCATCTTTCCTTCATTCATAGCAAGGGTCTCGTTCTGGCAGACTTGATGCCTTCAGGTAGTATGCGAGGGATTATTGGTGAGCTGCCAGCTGGTAAAAAGATCACGTGCTACGTGACGCCACAAAGGCAGAAAAAGAGTGTTCCACACTCGCCGCCATGGCTGCGATTGGCGCTGACTAACACTCCAAGGTTTAAATGCACATATTACCCCATAAAGTGGACGGGAGGATGACCGCCGCCGTAGCTCAGTGGTAGAGCATCGGACGCGGTTATTCGAAGGTCGCAGGTTCGGTCCCTGCCGGCGGCAGGTTATCTTTTCGTCCACTTTACTTTCTTCACATTTATATTCTAAATACTACACATAACAGCCCCTATACTTTCCTTGGCGTTATTTTCTGTTAGTTCTCATTAACATTGTGTCTAACAAAGAAAACGAGCCCTTAAGAATCCATCATCTTTCCTTCATTCATAGCAAGGGTCTCGTTCTGGCAGACTTGATGCCTTCAGGTAGTATGCGAGGGATTATTGGTCAGCTGCCAGCTGGTAAAAAGATCACGTGCTACGTGACGCCAGAAAGGCAGAAAAAGAGTGTTCCACACTCGCCGCCATGGCTGCGATTGGCGCTGACTAACACTCCAAGGTTTAAATGCACATATATACCCCATAAAGTGGACGGGAGGATGACCGCCGCCGTAGCTCAGTGGTAGAGCATCGGACGCGTTATTCGAAGGTCGCAGGTTCGGTCCCTGCCGGCGGCAGGTTATCTTTTCGTCCACTTTACTTTCTTCACATTTATATTCTAAATACTACACATAACACCCCCTATACTTTCCTTGGCGTTATTTTCTGTTAGTTCTCATTAACATTGTGTCTAACAAAGAAAACGAGCCCTTAAGAATCAAGATGATGTGAGTCTCTTTTAAACAACAAACGAAATTGGTTTAGGCTCCATTGCGTGAGTGCCACTCTCCTCTTTTCCTACGTCGTCTTGTCCAACCAAAGGAAATGTAGGACCGATTGCCTCGTTGACAAGGCGAACGCCGCCGTTCATTTTCTCATCACGAGTGGTGAGGCGCCATGCCATAGCGGCATCTTCCTTCCTCGAGTGTGGCTGTACACTGGAGTGAAGAGGAGGGAGAAGCGACCCGGTATTCTGGGAATAAGCAACACACACACACTGATTATAATTTAAAGGAGATTTATTGGGCGTCGAGCTTATCGTTGGTCGCGTAATGCACCGAGCACAGTCCGCTAGCGCGAGGCTCTGCTGCACTGTCGATGCTGCTGCTTCTGAGCCGGAGTACTTCGTCTTCGTTACAATGGCCCCGGGGAAAAAAGGAGCCATCCTGGCGACTTAGGCGTCTGCAGGGACCGTAGAATCATGATAGGGTTTGAGTCTCTGGACGTGTACAACCTCGCGGTTACGACGCCGCAGGTCAGACGGCGGCGTAAGAGGTTCAATAAGGTAGTTGACTGAAGAAGTCTGTTCGAGAACGCGGTATTGCCCATCGTACTTCGGAAAAAATTTAGAAGAGAGCCCTGGTGTGCGATGCGGCACTGACAGCCACACAAGGGCACCAGGGAGAAAAATGGCAGTCGAGTTCTGGGCATCGTGGATGGCTTTTTGGCCGTTCTGGTCGTCGGAGGTAAAGTGGCGGGCCAGCCGGCGACATTCTTCTGCGTGTCTGGCGGATTCCAAGATCGGCGGGGACTCGGACGCGTCCGGTCGATAGGGCAGAATGGTGTCAATGGTGTGGGAATGGTGACGGCCATAAACAAGGTAAAAATGGGAGAAACCAGTGGTAGCTTGCGTCGATGTATTGTAGGCGTAGGTTACGAACGGAAGAACTAGGTCCCAATTCGAGTGATCAGGTGTGACGTACATAGCGGGCATGTCACCAAGAGTGCGATTAAAGCGCTCTGTAGTGCCATTGGTCTGCGGATGGTAAGCGGTGCATGTGCGGTGTACAATAGCACATTCAGCGAGAAATTTTTCAACGACCTCTGATAAGAAGACGCGGCCACGGTCACTGAGAAGTTCTTGAGGACCTCCATGACGCAGCACAAAACGGTGCAGTATGAAAGAGGCGACCTCTTGTGCTGTGGCAGCTTTAAGAGCAGCAGTCTCGGTATAGCGTGTTAAGTGGTCGACGGCAACTATTATCCACCTGTTGCCGGTAGGAGTCAATGGAAGCGGCCAATACACTCTAAATATTTTCACGCGTAGCCAGCATGAGAGGGGGGCGTGTTTTTGCACGCTTGTTCTATGCGTGGTGTACTTTCACGCTGAAAAAATCACGCTTTCTAAGCGTGACTTGCGGGATGCATAACGCTTGCGAAGCGTGAGTGGGGGCGATTTTTTGCACGCTTGTACTAAGCGTGGTGCGCTTTCACGCTAAGCGCACCACGCTTGCTGACCGTGACTGCCAACCTTTTTAACGCTTAGAGAAGGTGTAAGAGAGGAGTTTTACTTACTTAATGCGGCGTTCTCTCGCTCCTTGAAATGCCTTTCTGACTGTCAGAAATCATCCAAAAAGAAAGCTGAAATAAGATATTTGTTGTGCTGTATGGGCTTGGCGGCTTCTTGAAGTGTATACATATGCCCGGCAATTATTAGCGCATTACAAAAATTAATTTTTCCTTTTCATCTTGCACATGTGCAAACTGTAGAACGCGACACTGCTAGAGGGTAAAATGAGCTTGTTGGCCGAAACATAAATATGGATTTCGGTTTATAGTACACAGAGTAGGCTAGAAATAAGAGACCAGCTTTCATTATTTCATTGGCTACTCTTTCCATGTTGCACCCAGCGGTACATATATACGCACAGCTCAACATCGGAAGTGCGGTTTGTATTTACGGTGCAGCTAGCAAGCCCGTGTTATGCAGAACCAATAGAATGTTCCCGTGCCCAATATGAAAATTGAAACTTGATTTTTGTAATTAGCTATTTAATGCCGGCCAACCAGCATATATACCCGCCAAAGAGCCGCCAAGCATCAACAAATACAGCACAACAAATATTATCTTCTCTCAGATTTATTTTTAAACACTTCCTGACAGTCAGAAACACATTTTGTAGAGCAGGAGAATCCCGCATCAAGTAAAAATCCTCTCTTACACCTTAACTAAGCATTAGGAAGACCTCCCGTCACGGATCGACAAGCCTCACATCGCGATTGCGGCGTTAGATCTTCGTTATACACCGTTCAAAATTTAGTAGTGTTAGCAGAATGAAGGCGTTCTCGATTGTCTCAAACTTTCACAAAGCATCTTCCACAGGTGCATCTGGCGAATCCTACAATAAAGCCTCTGATGTGCATGCATCCTTTCGAGGCGATTACTTATATATACGGTAGTCCAGAAATTTGAGTGAGGAATCTTGCGCGGAGTGCTCTAACACTTTACATTTTGAATCAAAGATAAGGGGTTAAGTAGAACGAAATATTTACAAGAATTTAAATTTGAGTAAAACTTTTATTGACCATAGCTTACAAAAACGCTTCTTTTTTGGAAGAGCAATCCAAGAAAAAAACACACAGGAACTGTAAAATAGGCGCTACATGAATTTTGAATGTCTCTTTAAGCAGCACATAAACTCTGATGTGTACTTATCTCAAACGAAGTGTAGTTTCGTGAACAAATCCCGTAGCCTTTTCTGCGCCCATGGAATTTCGTCGATGACGGCACATTTAACGACTGCTTGAACGAAGCCAAGCATCTGGCCAAAAGCAGCCGGATACGCAAGGTCCTTGACGTAGTACCCACACAAACAAAGCACCAGTGCTTTTTCCAGCGACGTGTTCGGCTGTAGCTTCATGGTTTCGCTGGGCTCTTTGCCGCATACAAGCTCCGTCATGTCGCCCCACACAATGCACGGGCCAATAATGTCTACGGGTGAAATCTGGCAAAGATAAAAAGCAAAAAATAAATTGGTACCTCATGGAATGAACCGTTGTCCAATTTCACTTGGTACAGAACTATGAATTCATGAAAATGATTGTGTCGACAAAGCTTACATTGCGACTGCGGCGTTAAATGTTCTGATACACTGCTGAAAACTGAGTATAGTGTCAGAAGAATGATGACGTTATGAATTGCTTCTGAAACTTTGGCTCTTAGAAACTATTTTACTCACCTCTAAAATTAGGGCCATTTTCGCGAGCCTTGGCCTCAGGTACGCATTCATCTCTGTGTACGATGGGTCCGCTAAGGATGACACTGTCGCCACTGCAGGCAGAATTTTGCTGAGGCTTTTGACGTTCTCCTCGATAGTGCTTAAAAATCTCAGTTCACTTTCAAAGGCAAACTGAAAGAGAAAACGTTGAAATTAACTTCATGAACACAGAATACAGCGCACAATCAGACAAACTTCGTGGCTCTTTGTTGATTTCATTATAGCGGCATTGGGGGTCAGCAAGAACAGTACAAAGGGGTTTTGAAGTCGCAAAGTCAAGTATAGTGCGTACAGCGGCAATCTGTTTGAGCACGAATAAAAAAAAAGTGAGTGCTCCAGATTACACTGGGCGCCAATAAAATCTTCTGAAATATGGCAATCTGAAGAAATAAAGAGGGACATAAGAAGGTACAGGACTGTCTTACCAGTTCTTCGTTTAGGAGATAAGCCGGTAATACCGCCACTGGTGACGTGGTCCTCAGGATAAAGGATGATTTTAAAAGTGCCTTCACGCGGGGTGCATCTATTCCGCTTTCAGAATGTCCTTCTTCATCTATTGTCTGCACAGATCAACAAATATAAATTTCACAGCGATCAATATAACTGCGGAAGTAAGAGGAGTGCCTCTTTCTGAACCCCATACACTCCAACAGATCTTGCGAGCTTTTCAATCAAAAGTTGTTCCCTTGACAAACGAACTGCGTTGGCAGAACCGTTAGTCCTTCTCGAGACTAAATGCAGAGAGGTTAACCGTATGTTTGACATCCAGTATGACGCAACTGTAAGCCCCAAAGAAGGAACATTGTGGTGCAACCGTTCATCCATAGAGAGGAACAGCTGCAGGAAAAAAAAAAGATTTCTGCCCGCGGTGTGAATCGAACCGCTGTCTTGTCGGTTGGCAGCCGGATGAGCTAAGCACTCTTCCGCAATTATAGTGTTTGTGGAAGTAGAACTCAACTCGACTGTGAACACGTGCACTCAGCGTGGTATCTCAGACATATTCATCCATTAGAAAGAAAACCGTTAACCTGGGGATCGTATACTGACCACATTTCACTGCGAATTTCAGAAACGGCATTCAAAATATCAGCTATTAGTTGCACCAGTGAGTACCATACGAAGCACTTCATTTTTGTACTCGCGAGAATTTTGGGCTTTTACAGTAAAAGGTGCAAGCTCTAATTGACTGTTTTGACACGTATGCTCTACCTGAGGCGCTTACAAAAACAGCGTTTCTGTAATTCCGTATAATTTTGCTATAAGATCACAAAATGACTGCACCAGAGCTCCATTCTTGCTGCAGCGACAGCTAGCATTACCGACCGCCGAGGCACTGGCTCCACGTAGTGGACCGTAAGGTAAACTGTTTATGCTACCTTACGGTAACGCAAATATTAGGGAATTTTCGAATAGAGGCCCCAAAGAAATAGCATCGAGGCCGCTGCGCATGCGCGAGACCGAAACAGCTTCGGGTTTTGCGTTGGGGACGCTATTTCGCGAATTTAGCGGGAGCCCCAAAGCCTGCACCAAAAGCTTTGCGTCAAACAAACATGACGGCACTCACTTCGAAGCGACAGCTCTCAGCCAAGACCGCAGTGACCTAGAATAGGGGGAGTGCCCAAACCGCCGCAGACCCTATTCGAAAACTCTATAACTCCTGCTTGACCCAAAGCGAGCCCACGCAAGACTCTTTGGGGCCCCGAACGTTTGGAGCCACTATTCGAAAACTCCCTATTAATTGCACACAAGTACGACTTCACCCAGTAGCCTGAAATTCCTGAAAGTGACGCAATCGTATCTTACTATAAAAGGCTAGGTTGCGGCATAAATAGTTCGCCTGTAACCAGAGCGGTCTCTTGGCAATAGCGGCTTCAAATAATACTTATGGACTCATGCGTTGCGCACTCACATAAAAAAGTGAACTTCAGCCTTGATGTGCAGCAAAAACACACAATTTTACTGCGGCCTTAACGCGCTTGTTTTGCAGGATATGGCACAATTTTAACGCTTCGTAATGTACGCATCGACTACATGAATTTACGGCATACAATATATTTTTGGTCATTTTCAAGGCGCTCTGCGGAGGACGGAGGAAGCAGGCGCTGTTTATTCACCGCGCGAGGCGCCAGGCGGCCCCTTTACCGGCGTTCCGCCTCCTGGCCCGGAAATGGCCACCGCCGCGAAACGTGACGCGGCCACGAAATTTGGCGCCGACAAGCCAAAGCTAACGAGCGCTAGACGCGGGGACCGGCTGGTAACCGACGGCGTAGGAGAAACGGCTCACAGCCATGGCACCGAAAGCAACACCCCTTCCTTCTTTCTTGTCATCCTTCCCGGTCGATCGCACGACCCGAGTGAAACAGAAACTCTCGGACTGGATGCCACATCACTTTCTTTACTACAAATACTTTCATGAGCAATTACTCAAGGTAACCACGTCACGTCGCTACGAATCGGCCATCTAAAGTTAATGTTGGGTCTGATGTAAGTGTTAGAGCCAAAATTACGCCGCTATGACACGAAATGGAGATGTTGAAAATGAAAGTACGTGAAATACATAGCCCTAAATTTTCGCGTTTCTGTCCGTCATACTGTACAGAGAGAACTTGGCCTGATACTAATGTCAAGTTCAGAGGTCAATAGGAAGAAACGTGACTGTTGGGAAAATAATTGTAAAATATATAATGAGCAAACACATTTCGAAATATTTGCTTACCCAGGTATTCCAAGCGGCCGTGAATGGCAGGCGAGTGCCCGCAGTATGCACACCATCCGGCCGGGATAGCAGAGTTCGCAGCGAGTCGCGCCGTGTCGCGCGAGAACTCCGGGCAGTCGCATTCGGTGTTCTTGCATCTACCGCGCGGCACACCACGCAGGTCAATCGATGTCGAGTTATTCATGACTTCACCACTTTTCAACAACACAAAGCGAACCCTCCGCACAGTACATGCTCGAAGGGTAGGCAGAGACGATGCACGAATAGCTTGCTAAGTCAATGACTCCAACGACTCTAAGCCCGTTTTCCCGCCAAAAGTATATATCGAAGCAAGCGCCACCTTTCAAGGCATTCGCGTGAAAAACAAAAATAAATTAAAGCAGGCGCAAATCGCAGCAGCAAATCAGAGGCGAGTAACGGCGACGTCGCATGCACGGCTGTCTTGGCGATTGTATCAGGATATATATACGCGTGATGAGGAGAAGCGCGATCGGCGTCGCAAACTTTTCCTCAGCGTGAGTTTTCCGGTTCTCACGCGTAGAATCCCGCATCACGCGTAAAATACAGCGAATGTGCGTGTCCTCGACCGGCGTCACGCTTGGGTGGAGGAAAACAACGCGTATTTTGAGTCACGTGGTACATAAAACGAATTTTAGGAGGCCGAGGGGCGCGTTTCACGCTTACTACGCGTGAAAATATTTAGAGTGTAGAGATCTATACCGACCCTATCGAACCGTCGGGAAGGGCGCGGCAAAGGTAGTAGTTCACCGGCGGAGATGTGCGGTGGAGATTTTCGGCGCTGATATTCACGGCAAGAGCGGACGAAGTTGCGGACGAAAGTATACATGCCACGCCAGTAGTAACGGTGTCGAAGTCTTTCGTACGTTTCGAAAACGCCTGCGTGGCCACACTGTGGGTCAGCGCGGAAAGAGGAACAGATCTCCGACCTCAAAACCCGTGGTACGACGAGCAAACACGTGCGTCCCTCTGTTGCATAGTTGCGTCGATAGAGGAGCTTATCACGAATCGCAAAGCCCGGGACTTGGAGCCGGAGCATTCGCGATGCTGGCACCTGAGAAGGGTCGGAGAGGAGGTCTAGCAGATAGGCAGTCCACGGGTCATTGCGCTGTTCAATGCTGTCAAAGTCGGGTCAATGCTGTCAAAGTCGAGAGATGATAATGTGCTCTCACACGTGGAATCAGCAGTGGCTTCCAGAGAGAGAGAGAGGGGAACGGGAAAGCGCGTCAGCGTCAGCGTGCTTCCCTCCTGAGCCATAAACCACGCGTATATCGTAATCTTGAATTTTCAATGCCCAGCAAGCAAGGCGGCCGGATGGGTCTTTTAACGTCGAAAGCCAGCACAGCGCGTGGTGGTCAGTCACGACGTCAAAAGAACGGCCATATAAATATGGGCGAAACTTGCCAAGCGCCCACACAATGGCCAAACACTCCTTTTCTGTGACGCTGTAGTTACTCTCTGCCTTGGTGAGCGTGCGACTTGCGTATGTCACGACGTATTCTGTGTGGCCAGGTTGACGCTGTGCCAGCACAGCACCCAGGCCTACACCGCTGGCGGGCCAGGTCGTGTGCGGGAGGTCGTCTCGCAGAGCTCTCTGCTTCCGCAATTCATCATAGCTCTGGCACAAGCTAATAACGTCATTAACTGTGGTCGGGTTCTTCGCCAGGAGCATTTGGAAAGCGTCATCATCAGTTCCTTTCATGATGTGTTTGATTTTCTCACTTTCCGTCATGGCAGCGTCCACGCGTCTGCACAGGTCGACAACGTCTTCTATATAACTGGTGAACGTTTCACCCGCGTCTTGTGCTCGCAGTTTTCGGACGGCGGGTCGGTCGAATACTGCCGTGATGGACGTTTTGAACTGCGACCACGTTTGGACATCTCCCTCGTGGTTCCTGAAACAAAGACTGGCAAAACCCGCGAGGTAGAACGATACGCGCGTGAACATGTCCGCGTCGGTCCATTTGTTTAGAGCGCTCACCCTTTCGTAAGTCGAGAGCCAATCTTCAACGTCGTTGTCGTCTGTTCCGCTGAAGGTTGGAGGCTCACGCTGCGGAACACTGCCAGGGCAGGTGGCAGGTGGTGATGGAAGCGTCTGCTGGTTGGCGTCCGGCATAGCAGAAGGTAGCCTCCGAGAACGAAGATCCAGGATGGTAGAGGAAACGTTACCCCGCACCTCCACCAAATATAAAAGAGATTTATTGGGCGTCGAGCTTATCGTTGGTCGCGTAATGCACCGAGCACAGTCCGCTAGCGCGAGGCTTTGCTGCACCCTCAATACTGCAGCTTCTGCGCCGGAGTACTTCGTCTTCGTTACAATATGTAGATAAAACCAACCTTTCTTCAACGCACCGTTAATGTGCACACATCTAATAATAATAATAAAAATAATATCTGGGGTTTAACGCCCCAAAACCACGATATGATTATGAGAGACGCCGTAGTGGAGGGCTCAGAAAATTTCGACCACCTGGGGTTCTTTAACGTGCACCTAAATTAAGTATACGGGCCTCAAAGGTTTTCGCCTCCATCGAAATTGCAGCCGCCGCGGCCGGGATTCAATCCCGCGACCTTCCGCTCAGCAGTCGAGCGCCATAACCACTAGACCACCGTGGCGGGGCACAATGTACACACATCTGACACGTGTGTTTCGTTTGAGGCAAATTCGCAACGAAAACAAACATTTTCACGTAAAAAAAGACGGGAACTTCATTTCACAATACGCACTGGCTATGAATGAATGAAAACACATCTTTTCTGAGAAATCGCTTGAACATTTGCTTTCAGAATAAGCCCGGCTTTGCGTCGGCATATTCCAACACCCAAGCGCATCCTCCAGCAGTCAAGAGCACGTCGTGAGCTGTTACTGACCGGCTGTTTCACAAACGTAACCCATCCCTAAATACTGAGGTGAACACGTACGGGTACGAGTGCCCGAACGACACCCAGCGCGCGCGGACGCCGTCTATGTCCAGATGAGACATATCATATGCTGCAATTACCGCACATAGCTCCCACAGTCGCCTAGACTCCCCCAATTCTGTTACAACGTCAAACGTCATCGCAGGTGCAGGCAAAGCACGAAAACAGCAGACAGAAATAAGGGAAAAGAGAGCACGGCGGCAGCCGCAGCAACGCACGCAGCCGAAAGTTTCGAGGTATTCCAAAACGACTTCTTTTTTGGGCGAGTTGGTGCTTACATTCCTTACGTACACTTGACTGTGGCGCAAAATACATTTCGTGAAAAAGGGGCGTACAGAAGAAAAGATTGTGAAGCACCGACTACCAACTGTTTAATGAGACTCTTGAGGCGTGTTTTTTGAGGCGTGGAACAGCCCCGCGCACAGGCTGCTGTTGGAAATGGCTGGCAGTCTACTACCGCAGAGCTGCTGCTGGCATCCAGCTAAAGCGTATAATTCGTATCTACGAAAGCAGTACACTCACCATTACCAGGCGCACGTTGTCTGTGTCCGCAGCTTCATGAATATTCCGCCCTACAAGCGTCACTTTGAGCATGGATCCTGGCGTTGCCGCCACCAAAGATGTACATGTTCGCTCCAACACAAAACTACAAGATAGGCAACTGACGCAAACCAACGCAACGCACCCCAAAAGACCAAGGAGACAGAGAGGAGGCGCCGCACCCGGCTCCGTCAGGGAGCCATGAAGCCACGACGGCACCAAACGGCAAACGCGCGATATGTACGGCGTATACGGCGGCGTCTTCATCACGGAAGCCAACCCAAACGCGCTTAACGAGAGTCTCGGGTCTCCTGCAGAAGTGCTAACTCTCTTTTTTCTGCTTCTACCTTCCAAAAGGGGATACACGAAGAAGGTCCCAACTCTTTTTTTAGAGTGTCGACGAAGGTATAGAGGCTGCTTCGTCGGCGCTTGGTCACCCAGTCTCGCCATGGATGGCGCATCGGCACGGCCGTCTAAGTGTGCGGTTTAGCGCATGCGACAGGCCGAATCCAGTCATCCAGTAGATAAGGAAGACGAAATCTCAAGGCTGCGACGCTACGGAATCTCGAGCGAAGGCAAAATTGCCTGCTGAAACAGCGGACCTATGGTAGCCAACGTTTGCTCGTAATAGAGAAGTTGACCAAGCGCGTAAATGTGCCAGTAACGAAGTTACTTCACATCCCGTCTGTGTTCGTAGTCTTTGGCATACGAAGCAATGCATGCCTTTCCCTCGTGATGACTAGGCTTGCAAGAGTTAAACCTCCGCCAGTTGTTGCATACGAGAGACCAGGCAACCACGAAGACTAAAGTTAAACTGCGTAAAAGCTTCGAGAAGTTGCGGTGCCCTCACTGAGTGACTTAGAATCTGCTGTGTAGGAATCACACCAGCCAGTGATCGCTTCGAACGGAAAAGTTCTTAAGCGCATCATGTAATCGCGTGCTACGTCAAGAGTTTGGTGATAATAAAGCAAGAACGTATGATATCGAATCGCGTACTTTTTAAAGGGAAGCTGAAGCACTTAAAAAATGACTTTGGAGTCTGTAATCATAGTTTGATCTCCCCTGAATTTGAAAACCGAATGAGAGTTCTCAGAAGTTAAAGCAAAAAGCATTTTTGTTTTGAAAAAAGAAACAGCGGCTGCGGCCGCAGGGCTTCGTGAGATGCTCGGAAAGCGCGGTACGTCATCTTCGGTATGGCGCATCATCTGCAACGACAGCACTCTTAGGCGTGGCATCTGCGAGTAGTCCCGGCAACGGCGCGCAGATGGTGGTATTCACGGAGGCCACTATTGAAGATAGGAGACACGTGTTCACATTGTGCTCGGCTGACGGTCGTTGTGGAAGGTATTGTAATGCGGCTACAGAAATTTCGGCGTCTCTATACTTACTTGTGCCGCGGGTATGTACACAGCGCTCTCGCAATTCGGATCAGTGAGCGACGGGAAGCTTCCGCAGAATGCAGCGCGGCTCCTGCAAAGGTACCGAAGATGACGTAGTTCGTTTCCACGCCAACACTTACGGTGCGCTCGCGTCGGCGGACGAAACCAAACTTTTCTTTCGCGTATTTGAAAGGATCTGCTGTAACCCCCGCGAAAAAATTACGGCAGTATCGATAATAATGTCGGTGCTTGTTAATTACTGAATTCTAAAACCACTTCAGCTTCCGTTTGAGACGCCGTAGATGTTAGGCGGATGCCATTTTAGTTGGGAGACCGTAGTCGATGCAGCGGCGCTTCTTTTTGCGGCACCGCTGCTTCTCGCTGTCTGCATCCTGTTTCCGAGATAAAACGTGGATTTATCGCCGCAACGACGACACCGCATTCGCGGCTATCAGAAACGAGAGAGGCGTAGAGGAGACTGCGTGACCAAAAGTTCGTGGCTTACCTTACCTAGAACAGCTGTCTTCTGCTGGTAGACCTTGGCGGTGCAAGTGAGATACCACCCTGACATGTCATATCAAAAAAGTATAGTACAAGATGTTGGAAAAATCGAAGTTTTTAAGAGTCAGGGGTCAACGTTTCGGTCCCTCTAATCTAACAATCTGTAGCAGATGAATGCAGCACGTTTTGTCAACAAGGTTATTGTGCTCATTTTAGTTAAAAGTTAATAAAAGCTATCGTTCAGGCATTGGTTCAAATTTTGCTGGTGAGAGGCTGCGGGAAATTCTACTCCACCAACTTTAAATTCGTAGGATTTTCTACGCTTATAGCATGGCCCAACGGGAGGGAGGACTTGACCCGCGTGTTGTGTCTTTCCTCTAGTCCGCCCGCGCTCTACATATCGAGAATACCTCTCCGGCATTAGCTTAAGAGGAATTGCTCTTAATACATTAAGGTTTCTTATTGGTACAGTCACTACCGTATTACAATTCCGTGTCTGCGAGCTACGATCAGAATGCATTTTATCTCCGCGAGTTGCTCGATGCGTACGGTAACCTGATCAAATGGCGATATTAGATAGGTCTTGCAGAATAAGCTATGTACCTGCCAACGACGACGTTAGGTATTGCCGTACTTACCATGCCGTAAACCATAATTGCCAAAAAAATGCCACTGCATATATTTCACGAAAAAAAAACCGTAAACAAAACTTGTAGGAGATCCCAATCATTCAGTTAGATGTCTGGTGTTGGCACTCGCCTTTCGCGTGTCCTGCTTTACACATTAGTGGCCATGAAGACATCGGCGGCGTAAGGAGTTTGATGCCAGTGAGCCCCCTGCTCCTCTTCTAGTTCAATGTATCGCGACACACTCAGTAGAGCAACTGGTGACGTGAGCATGCGAACCGACGCTGTCGGAGCAGTAGATCAGCACGTCTACGGACGTGCTTTCTGAGGATACATGAAAATACGTTTCGTGAAAAAGGGGCGTCGAGAATAGAGGAAAGTGAGTCTTCTCTAAGCCCCTTTTTCAGAAAACGTATTTTGCGCCACAGTCAAGTGTGCCTAAGCTACTGCTCAAAATTTGCTGAGTGCATTGACGGCCCGCGCAAACTATCGTGCAGATGTAGTTTAGGTGTGGCGGGCAGAAATGATGAGTGTGCGCGCTATAATTTATGCAGTGCTCTGGCTGTTTAGGAGGGGCGTTAACGTGACGGGTAACGCGTCTCCTTCATAAGCGGTCAGCGCTGTTTTCAAGGCCTAACCACATGCAAGCGACTTTCGAGCAACGACGCCGAGCGACAGGATTTGCTGTCGCGGAGGGCCATCTATCGCCGTCGCTAATCGCGTCGCAGGTTTATGGAAAGCCAGAAAAAATCGCTTGTGGCCCGAAAGTGAGCATGGCGATTTCCGGCAACATGGCAGCATCCCGGCTCCTCGCTTCGGTTGCAATTTGCTCTTGATGTTTCTAATTGATGCGTACTTCAAGCTAGTTATGGATTATCTTGTTTACAGCCACCTCTCACGCGGAGAGCGAGGCAGCGGCCATGTTTTGTCGTTTATCTTGTAATCGACAGTTATTTTTGATGTTTCGGTGGTAGCTTGTTGCGCTGGTGGTAGCTTGCTGCAATGTGAACATCGTCGTAGTGTGAGGTAGCCCGTCTCCTTCCAGACAAGTGTGCAATTAGTATACGCACACTCATATGTTGAAGAGTATATGTATTATATAACCAGTTGTTTACTGTTGCGTAACGATGCTAACATAAGTGTTACCAACACCAGACGCGGTAACCTGATATGTAGTGCTTATAATCTTCAATACTGGATAGCGCGTATCCGAACAGGGCAAAGAAGGAACAGAGATGCACAGGACAGGCGTTACTCGAAACTAAGCTTCATTCAGGAAAGTTTCCCTAGATATACACACAGCCGAGTGGCACGCGCAGGCGCACTGCACGTTCGTTACAGTCACAGTTACAGTTGAATGCTTATACTTGTCCTTTATGAAGGACACGCACGCACGTTTCACGAAACGTGTAGAAGGGGTTCTTGACAGCTCTTGAAACGTGTAGAAGGGGTTCTTGACAGTTCTTGAACAAGGTCATCATCCCCGTAATCAGTGAGCACCAGCAGCTGGACCGGACTTGTTAATCGGATCCGTTTGTGATCGCGGCTACGATGGGTCTAAGTGTAGTGAAGTGCGAGGTATAGCACAGCTGGTGGAAATCGTGGGTGCCGCTTACGATGAAATGATCTATGATGCCTCCTCTCCTGGACGTGGCAGCGAGGTTTCTTGATGCCCTGTCCACATTCAAGCCGTCTTTCATGCAGTATAAAGACCAGGCGTTGTTGGGTCATGATAAATCAATGTTGAAGTCACTGGTAATGATGAGAGGCCTGGTTCTCTCAGCATATTTATTGTAAGAAGCATTGACCCCGGTTTTTGCGTAACCAACGTGGCCCACGTTGCGGACCACGTGACAGAGTGCATGGTAGTTGAGCGTCATCCAGGAGTATTATGTCTTCAGCTCCCTCACTTTGCTTGCGTCCGGCGCGGTGGTGTAGCGGTTACGGTGCTCGGATGCTGACCCGAAGATCGTGGGTTCGATCCCGGCCGCGGCGGTCGCATTTCGATGAAGGCAAAATGCTAGATGCCCATGTACTGTGCGACCCCGGTGCACGTTAAAGAATACCAGATGGTGAAAATTTCCGGAGCCCTTTGCTACGGCGTCTCTCATAATCATATCGTGGTTTTGGGAGACGAAACCCCAGCAATTATAATATTATCGCTTTCCTTGCGTATCAATGTGTGTGTTCGCGGTTACTGTGTTGGTTGAGACTTTGTATCACCTGTGGCACATACCCACATAACATGAACTCTGGTATTGGGGTATGTGCCACACGGGATTGAGAGAAAGGGTTTCATGACGTACGCGACAGGTATTTTGCGTTATTCATGTCATTATTAGTGAATGGTGTTCGTCATACACTGATCCCCTGCTGCGCCAATTTTGGTATATTGCAGGTTATGGAGACGGCCAGGAGAGCGCCCAGACGTAGGCGGCTAGATAGATAGATAGATAGATAGATAGATACGTATATAGAAACGCCTAAAGTGCCTGAGGTTCGCTAAGAAATGCTTCGCATTTAAAACAGGTAAGTATGATACAGCCGCATGAATGACGGGCACAACGAAACACTGTCGAAACAAGCTTTGCTGTTTCGACAGTGTTCGAGAAGTGGAGCTGGCTGGATTTTTATTTTACACAGAGTAGGAAGACGCAGAGGCGCGATTTTGCGATGGAGTTCGTCAAATAAACGCGCGCGTTCCTCCGACCACGTGTCAATCACGCCTGAAATCGCGCCGCGGTTCCACCTTACAGCGAAGCTGTAAGCGCGCGAGTGCATGCGATTGAGCGAGCACGATTATCATCATTTTTCCTATCAGTATCACCAGGTAGCTTCATGATCATTCCGATAATAATCATCACCATTTAGCGTCATCATCATTATTTCGACCATTTAAATGTGTTTTATTTACTGATCTATTCGCCCCCCCCCCTCACTCTGGTCACGCGACCTGCGGGACGCCTATTACTGCTACTACTACGCTGACGACGAGGACAGTACATGGTAGACTTAGACAGCTTAGCTGTATTAATACATGACAACAATACAACTATAATGACACATACATCAACAAGCCACATCAAAACATAAAAATAAAGTAAAAGCAGTGATTAGGATGGCATACCCCTGTGGCAGGAGCTGAGGCCCATCGCATGTCAATAAGTTAAAGAAAATCCAGCCAGCTTCTGAAAGTCGTCGAAATAGCGAAGCTGATGCCCATCTTGGTCAGGTTGTTGCCTTTCGATGTTTTTAAAGCTTTTTCTAAGCATTTATATGTTTTGCAAGTTCTTTAAAAGCATTAGTTGCTAGTACCATAGATGGGCGCGTGTTCGCAGATAGAGGGATCCCGACATAGCTGCTCGAGTAGAGATGACGAACTCTGTATTATTAACCCGCCACGTTGTTCTACTGGTTATGGTGATTAAGAACTAGAACCAGGGCCAGAGCAACGCTGCTGGAGCCAAAGAATGCATGGCATCTCCTACCTCTGAAAAAACACAGCCACACTAATCGCTCTAACAAACCTTGCAAGTTTTAGACAAGTATATCGCTAACTTCTGATCTACAAAAATGCGGAGGCGACATTGTTAAGTCATCATCCGCGAAAAAGTTCTCTTTAATCTAATGTTTGTTTGAAATGCGTCTTGAAAGGGCAACAACGTAGTATTATGTGTTATATTTTGCGTTAAGCGCCTTCTGAAGATGTTATTGCAGTGCAGACTTTCGCGTTTCTTAAGCATGGTCAAGGACTAACGGTAGGCGATAACTAAAAATAAAATCGAAATATGTTTTTCATTGTTTGCTCGAAATGACAGGGCATTTCATAACAATACAGCTTACCCCACACATTTTCTCGCATTTCGATTGAGTGAACACTACCAGGATCGCGAGACCCATTGGCGAGCAGCGGCACCCCCTTTTCTCAGGCCGTGCACAACCTGAGCTTTCTGCCTTAAGTGAATGTCTTATTAGCGAAATCTTCTTACGAAAAAAAAAGAATGTCGAGGCGACCCGAATCTTTGTCTAAGGTGTCTGGTAGTGGCACTCGCACGTCGGAATTCGTGTGCCTTGGTGCATTAGAGTGGCCAGTTGGGTTTTTTGGTACATAATGTTGAAAAAATTACAGCGCAAAACACACACACACACACATGCACACACAGATACAGACAGAGACGCAGACACAAAGGCGCACACGCACGCACACGAAGACTTTTCAGAAGTCATACTTTCACACTGAAAGACTGCTCAACGCTGGGTATACCCAGCCCCTCCTCATTTCGATCGCGGAGAGTCTTCTCGAGAAAATGCGCAGTCTACCTTAAACGTGTGAATCCAGCGCACCGGGCAGGCAGCAGTTAGCTGTGGTAACTTATTCTGGTTGACCTCCTTGCCTTTTTTTCTCATTTGACTTACTTACCATCGTCATCCATCATTCTTTTTTCTCCCCTTTCCCCACCCCCGGTGTAGAGTAGCAGGCTAGAGCATAATATCGCTCAGGCCGACCTCTCTGCCTTTCTACAAATAAACCTCTCTCTCTCTCTGACTATCTCTTTCACTCTCTCTCTTTCTATGTGTGTGCACAATCTTTCACAGAACCTGGAAATGGTGGTCCACCGGTATAACGCGAGTCATACCCAGGGAACTGCACAGGCTGTCTAATCTCTGCAGAATCGCTGACCCGGAGGCTGAGGATGGAGCAGGTCTGCGGCATAAAGCACCGGCGGCCATTTGTTGGATGCGTAGACGGGGTGATGTATGAAATTCCTTTAAAGTGCGGAAAAGTGTATGCTAGCCAAACTGAAAGATGCGTGAACGCTGTTTGAGGGAGCATGCGAACAACGTGAAAAATGCTCGCAAGGCAAAAGATTTTGATGGTTTTCTGGGTGGCCATTGTATATAAACTGCCAAGATTGGTCATCCCACCTAAAGCACGCTTATGCTTACGAGCAAAAACCCGCATTACTCGAGGAATCGTAGAAGGAGAACGTATTTCCTATATCATGGAGGGATGTGTAAGCCTGCCATCCATACACCTCTCAGATAAAGACACAGCGTACTTACGCATGTGTAGTTGATAATGTTCGTTTCGGACAGCAAGTACGAATGTCTGTGTGATTTTTTACAATAAAAGTTGTTGCAAGTTCAGCCGACGTCCCTGTCGTTTTCGTTGCGTCCGTGTGTTTTTTTCACTGCTATTTCTCAGAACCCTGGTGTATTCCTTCGGTTAACATAAACGGGGGGTGGGTGCTCGAGCCGACGTTTCGACAAGTGGACTTGTCTTCTTCAAGGCTGGAACTTCAAGGCTGGAGTTCCAGCCTTGAAGAAGACAAGTCCACCTGTCGAAACGTCGGCTAGAGCACCCACCCCCTGTTTACGGATTTTTTCATCGCAGCTTCCATCTTCCACTTCCTGCCGTTTTTTGGATTTCGGTTAACAGTGTTTCGCGCACTGCCGAAACGGATCTCAGAGGCCGCGAAGAAAGAAGTGGCTGGTAGAGATCTCCTCCGTCAAGTGTTGCAATGATCCCAGCCGCACAGAATGTTTCAATGAACTCAATAAATTAATTCCCCCAAACTCTCCTGACAGTTCGTTGGCCCTCATGTAGGGTTAGGTTACGCCACCGTATCAAATGTATCCTCTATAACTCTTAACCTAAACCAGAACCGTAATTCCTTTTTAGGAGACATGTTCGGGACATTCATAAAACAGGAAGGAAGTGCTCGACCGGATATGCTTGCAAGAGCAAGAAGAGTGACCCTCTGAGTTCGTGCCACTGTGCAGGCCATAGGAAGCCTATTTCGCGGACAGTGCATCGTCGGGCGCAGCTACAACTGGGTGCGAGCACAGTGCTGCTATTACAATACTGTTTAGTTGTTTGTTGGTTTACTTACTTAATTATTTACATACGCCGCAGCCCGATTTCTGGACTGAAGTACATAAAAATATATACTTAACTATGGAACTGCTTTTGCCATGGGAGCGATTGAGATCAGCGTCTAGAATGTGTGCTTTGCTAGAAAAAGGGAAATGAGCTAGCTTAATTTGTGCCTTACCATGGAAGAGCTGTATGCGGGTGTCTGTAAAGTTATCGCAGTTGAATGCAAGCACAATCTATTAAGCACGAGAAGTCAGTCAGTTTCTAGAGAACCTTACCGGAGGAGAAGCGTATGCAGCTGTACCTTACGATTGAAAGTACGGTGTGCTGTGCTAGCACAAGAGTTGAACGCGGAATACTACTGCTGGAGCCAAAGATGTGCCATCTCCTAGATCGCATCAAAAGCAGCGGCAGCAATCACTACAACAAACCTTGCGAGTTCCACAGAAGTATTTTGACCTCTGATAAACAGAAATGCCAGGACAGCATTATGAAGTCAATCTCCGTTAAAAAAAGATCCGTTTATTTAAGTTTAGCTAGAAGTGCGTCTTGAGAGGCATAGGCGTGCGCAGCGGGGGGGGGGGGGGGGGGGGGGAGTGTGAGATGGCGCCCCTTTAGTCACCAAAGACGGGGGGCGCGAAATCTGCCTTGTACAGTGACTTAGTAGGCGGGGGGGCGTCGCGATGAACCTTCGCCCCCCCCCCCCCCCCTGACGGGGAACCCCGTGCACGCCTATGTTGAGAGGGCAACAGCTTAATATCATGGGTCATGTTTTGCTCTAAAGCACTTTTGAGCATTTTATTTCCGTGGCCATTTCAAACATTTTAAAGTATGCTGATATACTTTTATGCTTTTTTTATGAAGCCTATAATATAGCGTTCAGTGTTCTGACTTGCATCGTTCGACCCGGATCACTTGTCGTTGCTGACTAAATAGGCCTACATAAAAAAACGTGTGGCTATGCTCTTTATTTCTGTTTTGCCAGCTCAGATACAACGATAGGGCATTATAACTGTTTAGAAAAAGTTTATTTCCACTATGTACAAAAAAAACTTTATAACATTTCGGTAATCAGGGGTACATACACATCGGCACAGCTATGTGCCACGTCATACCTCACAATATTGCAGTGAACACATCATTACTCTAATATTTATGACTAAGATGTGACATGGAGTGCAAAAGAACTCAGTGGGATACCGTGAAACAATGGATGCAGTGATACAATAGATGTAATGAAACACAATGGGTTACCGACGAAAGTGATAAGCACAGATAATGAGGGTAGGCAGACAAGAGCATGAACAACGACTCGACGGGCGCTGTCTAGCACCACGTCGGTCGAAAAGTAAGTGTATCCTTTCGTGCTGGACGTCGACAAAGGGGCACGACCAATGCCGCAGAAACTCGCGCTCCCCTAGGAAGAAGAGGTCCTCAGAGAGGAATGCGAGGATCTCGCGTTTCATTCACCCCAGTATCGGCCACAAAGTACGCCGGCGCCAATTTGAAGCCACGGCCTCGCATCTGTTTCGCCAAAGGCTGAACAGCCCCGATAATTAAAAGCGCTGAGAAGCGCCCGCGCGGAAATGCGGCATCGGCCACGAATGATCGCACACGCTGTCCACGGAAACCTGCACGCTTAGTTTCAACCGCAGTGCAGTTGGGGCACGTGGAGACGCGCACCATTTGCCAACACCTGCAACCAATTTCCAGTGGGGAGCAAGCCGCAGCCCAACCGCCAAACAAAGTCACGAAGGCGGCCTGAATACGCACCTACAGTTATTCGTTTCCATGGGCGGTTCGTTATAGGTTGACGGTGCTGGGGCACCAAGGGCCGCAGAAGGGCGGCCATTGTGTGCACCACTTTAGCTTCGGTGACCTCAATCTCTGGGAACGTAGCCTCTGATCGTCGGTGAAATGCCAGGACTCGATACAAAATATTCACAGCATATCCACGGGTGAATGATGAAGAGCTTGGGCGAAGCTCCTGAAGCAATCATGGTTACACCGTGAAATCTTCAGTGGTTTCGCCCAGCAGTAATCAAAGCGATAGCCCAGTACATCATGAAAGACGTGACAAACACTGTATAAATTTATACAAGAAATTTAAATAACCGTAAGTGGTAGCTAGACGTGGCTTCCGTTCCCCCTTCATTATAACGGCTCTATGGCCGGTGAAGTGATGGATCGGTGATGGGTCGTAGTGGGATGTTTGCAAAGACGAAGTAGTGGGCAGTTTGCAAAGGATCGGTGATGCGTCGTAGTATACTGCCGGTTACACCTTACGCCGGACGCGTGGAAAGGTTACACTAAGAGGAGCTTCGCCCCTAAAACTGTAGTTGAGTTGACTAATCAAGGTGGACGATTGGGCGAGTTGGTGATTCATGATCGACGTATGCACACTGCGCGGTAGTAAACACGGACGAGTGTCGTCCGTGTTTACTACCGCGCAGTATGCATACTTCGATCTTGAGTTGACTGGTGACCACGGTTTATAAGGCTAGCGGAAGAAGTATTCATGCTCACCGTTGCTGGAGCCAAATTGGGCATCCCATGTCTTACCGCTCATCAAAGACATTCGCGGAAATCGCTCTAACATACCTTGCGAGTTTTGTACAAATACTTCGTTAACGTGAGACCAACAAAAGAATGCCGGGGTACCATTATCAAGCACTTTTCACTGACGAAGGTAATTTTATTTTATTTTTAGCACAAGTTCTTCATGGGAAGGCAACGACATAGTATCATGCATGAATGTTTGCCCTGGCGCAGTTTTGAACATTTTATTCCGGGCCGATTTATGGCATGCTCAGGCTGTCAGTTTGACTGCTTTATCATCACGCCAACGGATGGGATTGTGCGCTATACGTGTTCCCAGTGTGGGCACTTGAAAACGAAAAGAAGAAGGTGTGTGAAAGAAAGACTGTGGCTGCAAACAACTAGTTTCATTTTGCAATGCGCATACACGTTTCTTATAATTTATTGTTCTATCACCATATCTCGGTGACTGAATAGAATCGTAAGGGATTTTCATATGCGAGCATCCAAAAGCATGTACGTTGAAACTGCGCATGAGTATTGATCAAAGCCACTGTAATTTTCAGTTGATTGTCAAATGCGTTTTCTATAACTTGTTGTTCACTTAACTATTTATAATCATTGTTATTGAATTAAATTGCAACTACTAAAATTCCTAAAACAATACAAATCGAACTTTCTTGCGCGTGGGAAGAATAGAAATAAAGCACAAAAGGATATATATATCAACTAATATTTACGCAATATCTATTGTGACCATCTAAACAAGGTAGTTCATGCATACTTCGCAGCAGTGAGCATCACGACATTTAGCGGTGTAATTCTGCTATTAGCTCAAAACAACAAAGACGTTTTCCGCCGCCTTAGCTGTCGCGGTAACAAGGCGAAAAGAAAACGCGGTTGGAGCCCGAATCGAACCCAGGCATTCTCCGTGGCCGTCAAATATTCTACAACAGAGCCACGTCAGTCCTTCAAACTGGTTTGTAAGAAAGAGTCTGCAGATGGTCCATATTACAGAGGAGCGTTACTCTGTCCGTCGTGGTCACGGTGTAAGAATATTCAGGTGTTGACACTGCGCGCACCTAGGCGGCCAGAAAATGTTCGCTCGTCAGTCCGTTGAACGGTGCGCCATCTAATGGCTTGAGGAGGAGATGCGCCCGCGAGTAGCCGAATCACGGTGGTGCTGCGTCATCGCAGCCGCGCTCGCCGTGCCCTCTCCTGTTGCTCTCTCGATTTCGCCCCTCGACGCCGCTTGGCGGATGCACATTATCCAGCAAAATGGCACAGAAAAATGCACGTTATCAGCAGCATGCGCGTTGCTATAGAGACGACTGCAGCGCTTTACGTAGCGCCCTCCAAGACGGCGCCGATGAAACTGCAAGTCATCTGATAAGAACCCGAACATTATCTGGACGCGCGTGGATTGCGGTTTCCCATGCGTTGGGGGAAGAGTGTCATCACCTGAGTGCATTCTTGCACCGTGGTCGTGGTCAAAAACCTCGCAGAGCGATGACGTCATATCGCGTTGCCTAGCAACCGCTGGTGCACATGTGTATAGCTTCGCACTCGCTTCGCTGTCTCGCAATCTAGGCCTTGCGTTGCAAGGCCAACTACACGGCTCAAAAAGCTGGAAGTAGCTTCCTCTAGTGGCGCAAGGCTTGAGACACACCGGAACTGATCGGCACCTCGCTGGCTCCGACCAGAAGCTAAGAACTACTGGCTGCAAGCCGACACCGCTGCACTCATCTGTGATGCCGGGGCACCTAACGAGACTGAAGGCTGGCTTAGAGTGGTGAGTGGGATTTCATGAGTTTGTGCATCGCCTAGCAACCCTTGGCAATGCTTAGCGAAAACTTGGCAATGACGGGCGAAACATAGAAAAACCTAGCTTAACGTCGCAACACTTTGCAAAACTAAGCATTGCCTAGCAAAACTTAGCAAAGGTTAAGCAATGCCTAGCAACAGTGAGCCTAACCTCGCAATATACAGCATACACTGGAAAAACTTAGCAAAAACTGAGCAAAACCTGGACAGGCAGCACCAGCAATGTGTCAGTCTGCTCCGCTCTGTCTCAAGCCTTGCGCCCCAAGTGCAAGCCACGCCCAGTTTTTAGCTGGGCGTAGGATGTCGAGGGGTGAACCTTAGGGAAACGCGCCAAGATGGGGTTGACAGTGAGGCGCAGTGGAGTCTAAAATTGCCTGTCAGTATCAGTGTTGAGGAGCTCGTGCTTTCGAACATTTTTCATTCTCCCGATGAAGAAGCCGCCCGACGAGAGCATCAGCGACATCTGACGCTAGAAGGGGCAAGTCGTCGCCGAGCCAACCGCGATGTTCGCGAAAGAGGCCCAAGCTAAGCGTCAACGAACGGAAGACTTGAAAAAAAGAAAGAAACAGAAGTACAATATAGCCAGACGAAGAATGGTCATAAGCTTCCCTGTTTGAACGGCGTTCGCGAAGTGGAGCAGGCAGGATTTTTTAATCTGTTTTCTTTTTTTTTCCTTTTTCACAGCGAATTCTAAGCTGTCTGTGGCTATTGTTGGTTGTAACCTCATAATAAATGCATGCTCCGCCCACAGACATCGCCGTCCCATCCATGGAAATTTGCACATATTCCGCATCCAATTGCAGTTGCTCATTTTCATAACGTGAAGCACCTTTCGCGCACTTCATGTAGATGCTTTTTCCATACAGAGACATGCCGCAAGGCGTGCGTTCGAGGGTCGCAAGGGGGCGACGGCACCGCCTCATCGTAGAAAGGGGGGGGGGCGCCGATTCTGCCCCATAACTTCACAAGTCGTACTTTTCACTTTATTTTTTAGTGCGTAGGGTCATGGCAACCCATGTTTTTTTTTTATAATGGCGACGAAGGACCACTGATGTTGCATTGAAAGAACTGCTTACTTCCCACCTTAAGGGGCCCCTCACCAGGTGACATAACGAATTTTAGTTAGACACTGGATGTTGTTGCGCGCGCAGCAAAAAGCATTATGCCACAAGACTTTTTTAAATCGGTCCATTCGAAGCTGAGAAAACGAATGTTTTAAGGCGGTGGGAAACCATGATGCGAGGGGTCGAGCTCGAAACCCTTGCCGCTCGCCCCGTGTAGCCTTCGCAAGCCCAATCCATTCCTTGCCCTCTTCGGCACGCGAGCGGGAGGACCACATGACGCACACGCATGAACGCGTCATGGGGACACAATGTCGCGAGCGCATGACCTGCCCGAGATAGCCCAAGACCCCGAGTTGCCATCGGTGTTGTGGCGGCAATCTTTGCACTTCATCTCTGCAAGTTATGCCGAATACACCCTCGCCGGTCACTTGGCTTTTATATTACTGATCACAAAATCTGTGACATTTGTATGGAGGTGAGGCTAGCGGTGTGTCGAATGAACATCTAGTTAGACGCGGGAGGATAAATGAGCCTAATGAGCGCTGGAAGGCGGTAGAAAATTAGTTTGGTTGTAAGGGATGGAGTCTGCACGATGCGCAAAGCGCGAGAACATGAACGCATGCGAAATGGAGGGAGATTAGTCTTGCATCTCGCTGCGATTCGCAGTCGAAATTAAAAAGAAAACGCACACATTCCCTTTGTGTGTCTCATTATTTCTCTCAAGTTTCATTCATCTACTCAAGCAACAAAATAGCACAAGCTACACATGCGCTGTCAAATAATTATCGCAGTGTCACGTGCTACTCTTGGCGACGTCAGAGCACAGTCGTCAACGTAGAGGAGCGACGTCACAGCACTACCATCTACGTAGGGCCATTCCCTCGGCTACGTCATCACCTCATTCTCTGTGCGCGCGCCCGCGAGAGGAAGGGCAAGCAGCGTTCAGATTAAAATTTGACCCATTTCCACGGAGCGCAGCGTTGCAGATTTTGGCAAAGGTGATCGTGAACGCGCAGTGTATGCACTGCGCTGGTCAGCTCAATATTGTCAAACCAGGTGAGGGGCCCTTTAACGATTTAGATTCCTCTGTAATAGACTACGGGAGGGCATAAAGCCGTCCCAGCGTTGCAAGAAAACGCTTCGAAATGGAGAACTTCAACCAGTGCTGCGAGAGCCAGAACAGCATGCCCTATGATACGTCTCATAAAACGCAGCCGCGGTAATTGTTCTAATAAACCATGCGAGTTTTACTTAGGTGCTTGGTTAACGTTTCACCAGCGAAAATGCCGGGAGAGCATTATCAAGCCATTCTCCGTGAAAAATGTTCGCTGTAATTTAATTTTTATCAGAAATGCGTCTTGAGATGGCAACAACATATTATTAGGCGTCAATTTTTATTCTAATGTAGTTTCGAACATTTTATTTCTCTGCGGATTTTCGTCTTTTGTAAGCATGCTGAAATACGTTTATCGCTTTTTATAAAACCTAAAATAAATATTGTGTTCAGTGTTCTTTACCTTGACTTGCATTGCTCGGCCCTTTCACTTAGAGTTTGGGATTAAGTAGGCCTGCTTGCGCGGGACAACATGCGGGTATGCTATTTGTTTAGGCAAAAGCATTGGATACCTCATGAAATGCGAAATTTTACCGCCGGCGTCTCGCGTCCTGCGGCGTCGGGGACGGGCGATGCAAAAAATCATCACGTGATGGCGTTACCGTATGACGTCATCACGTCATCACAGGTAGCAATAATGTGTGGCGTCATCATGACGGCGCAAATTCTGACGTGTCGTCTTGTGACTTAACGCCACATGCTGCCATTGTAGCGCCTTCGTTTGGGTGGCGAACAAAACGGGAGAGCGCGCGACCTCAAGAGATGGAAATAAAGGCGGTGCCTGGCAGGCAGTGGCACGTGAATCCACGGCTCGTGTTCCCCGATGGTGTCGATCCTTCGCTCCTGTGGCATAAGCCTACAGCGCCATCACATGACATCGTAGCCGGGTGAAAGGTGGGCTGATCGCGGAGGCAGTGCATAACCAGATGACGTGCCTCCGATTCTCGAGGCAGTGCTAAACCACGCTAGGTGCAGAAAGCTTTGGGAGGGTGCCGAGGCAGCATCAATACATCTAGGGAGCCCACATGACAGGCCGGTCATGCCGGCTTGCTCATACATCGACTGAGAAGAACAAGAAGATGGCCTTCGCCTTGGAGTCGCCTTAGGTGAATGCGCAAGGGACCCTGACGATTTTTTTTCTTTTTCTTTTTGCCGGCGCGGGTATAACGGGCGTCTTCTGCAACCATTGATTTTTCTGGTTGTGACTGTATCGTCGGAGGTTCATTACAGTTTATATGGGAGAGCACTGCGCTGTCCCTAAAAGCATTATGATGAGAAATCAGTTGTAGCTGTGATGACAGTGTCGCAGTCGTATTGCTGGGTCCAATTACGCATGCGAAAGCCTCGTTCACATTTAACACGCCCACAGTGGCAACTGTAGCAAAGCTCGCGTGTTCTTCTGATAAACTTCGTCAAGAGGCTAGTGAGCAAGAATAGGAAGAAATAAGGAAAACATGGAAGTTACGCTCCTGAGACGCAACTGTTTGGAGTCACAGAATTTGTTTCAAACATTCTTGAACCCGTGGCTGCGTATTTGCATGATTAACAGTGCGTGGCGTCTGCACGCCAGCGCGCGCGGGACCGGGCATCGACGGTCGTGACGTCATTGTTCCCCGTGGCCGATGGAGTTGCACATTCAATGTCCCGAGAAACGGGCGTGCCAACCTAGCCACAATTTCTCTTCTTTCTCCCCTCTTTTACATGCCGCTTTCACAAAGTCGCTGAGACGTACTTTATTCTTTAGGAGCTTTATTCCTCCCGGGTCCATTGTGCGGTGCTCGTTGCGATCGCACTGGTTTTAGGAACCGCAGAGGGAGTGGAGCGGGTTGAGAGACGCGGGCTAGGGGCTGGTAAGGTTGGCACGCTCAATTCTGCGGACATCACACGTCACCAAGCGTCACCACCTCTATTTTGCGGCGCGCATGCTAGAGACTGCAGTTTGTGAATGTCGCAATAAATTCATTATTTTCCGCTAGTTCCTGCTGAAGTGACGGTTGCGTCTACCCATCTCAGCACCCACTCTATCATATTGGCTGAAAATCTGAAAATCCAAGTTTGGACAGTAGCTTTCCAACGCCTGATAAAAAAAGCTGTCTCGATAATAAATTCCTGTCTATCCGCTACGAAAACAAAATCTTATATTAATTTTTTATCAGAAGGTTGTTGTCGGAAAAGAATAACGCAGTATGCCGCTCAGGTTCTGCTGCAATGTAATCTTGAACACCTTATTTGCCTGCAGCTTTTGCCGTGTCCAGAGTGTGAATGCGCCCCTTCAAGGACGACTGCACAGTAAGCATACTGCAGAGTGCGTTGTAAGCGTTCACAGTGTAGTATTCGGCAAGGAAAATTCCAACGTGCCATCACTATGATACGTTGGAATTTTCACTACGCTCAGGGCTAGTGAAAATTAGTTTCGCTGCGGATACGTAGTGCACGCATTTTCTATTGTTCACCATATCTTTATCGAAGCTTAGTGGTTAAGTTGCTCTGCCCTATGTTTTCATCTGTATGCAAACTCAGTGCATTGCCGATCACTAGGCGATCGCATTGAGCACTGCAATAGAAAGCAGCATTAGAGCCTTCTAAAATGTTTGTTTTGAGATTTCACACGGAAACCCAAACTGTAGTTACTGAAAATTGTTCCAGGGGGTCCTCCTCACGGAAAAAGAATAATGAAGGGAAGCGTAGAACAATTTCGTCGACAATGAAATACCGGGCGAACAGGTGCTGGGGCTCGAACTAGTGGAAGCACTCCGTTCCCGATATTAATTTATGAATCATTAAGGTGAAAGCTTTAGATGCCTCATCAAACACGAAAATTGGCCGTAGAAGTCGGCGTCCCGCATCGGCCGCGCCCTGTGGCGTCGGGAACAAGTGATGCAAAAAAGCATCACTTGATGACGTCAACGTATGACGCAATAATGTCGCGACAGATATCCGAAATTTGTGCGGCATCATGACGTTACTGTGACATCACGTGATGTAACGTCACATTATGACGTCACCACATGATATTTTACATTGGTAAAAGCTAAGCAGATCACGCAGGCAGTGCAAAACCAGGTTAGGTGGTTCCGATCTTGGAGGCAGTGCAATGCCACGTTGGGCGCTGAAAGCTTTCGGAAGGCCGCGGGTCAGGATCAGTACATCGACTGAGAAAAAAAGACGATGGCTTTCGCCTTCGAGTCGTCTTCGGTGAATGCATGGGACCCTGAGAGATTATGTATTTGTGTATGTATTAAACGAAGTTTTTTACGCCACGGTGCACCAAGAATAGAACACTTTTTCGTCAACGTCCTGTTTTTCGAACGTCAAACATTAGTAACTCAGAGCCTCGAAATTAACAATAAAGCAGTGTTTTTAAAATGGCTTGGATAATTACAAGAACGGTATATTTTTAAGCAACACGCCTACTACAAATCGAGGCATAAGTTAGTGTACAAACAAATGCACTATCCCAGCAGATGCAGAATGGAGGAAACATTAATTCTGCGCGTTGGTTTCCATTGATACCCCCACACGAAAGTGGCGAATACTCTATGCACAGCCTGATCTTTATCTCACGAGCAGTTTAGTACCTGACACACGTAAATAACCTTTGAGACAAGGAAGACATTGCATACCTGCGCACAGGTGAACACAGAAAGTTCTCCTCACCCCATACATGCTTGCGAGGCGCGCTCGACAAGCGTGAGTGCTGACGAGCAGTGTGGCCCACCCAGCGTTCCGTATTCCATGCAAAGGCACAAGGTGCCCGAGCGATGCACTGTTCCAATTATTACAGGCAGATCTAGAGGGTTTTCTTCCCCATTAATCAAATCTTAGTTTTCTCCATATTCCCGACCACTCCAGAGGCGTGGCAAAACTGCGTAGCCTTCTTGAATACTACTTTTGTGAGGAAAAAAATACGCTATTTCGTGATTTTAGCATTAGTACATTTAAACTTAAACAATATTAAAACACCAAACATTCGTTCAAACACGCTAACCATGCAAATACTATAGGTAGCGGGAGAACTGCCCCTGTGGGAATTAGTAGGGTGGTTGCACTGCACGAGATATGTCACCAAGCTACTATCCCTCGAACTTGGTAACGTGTTTCGCGTACTTCTGCAGTTCTTAATGCATCTGATGACATCAGCTTATGGGGTGTTCATTCTTACCTCGATAAACTATCAAGATGCCTTTCCTACGTTGAAGAATTGCAGGAATAAAATTGAGCTGCCTAGGCATTCCCTGTGTCAGAATGGGCAAAGTTTTTCATTCCGGCGATTCGAAAGGAATGGAATTGCGGCAATGTCTAATTCCCCGGAATGGAATGGAGGCGCCCATTCCGTGCTTCCCACCCACTGCAAAGTACCCAACCATAATACTTAATCATCATCAGCCACAGCGCAAAGGCTCATAATGCCTTACAGATGTGTAGCGGGTACCACGATTCTCCGAAGAATGTAGAAAAATTGTGATCATTTATGGCGTAGTGGGTACCTTGCATGTGTACTTTTATTAGTTGCCCCAAGAGACTCTACAATGGGCTATACAAAGTCCGCTCTTCCAGCTTTCGCGGTGACTGTGCTGCGTATTCCGCGGAGGTCTGACTATCGTTCTATCAGAACAGCGGTCTCGCACATCAGAGAGTACACTCAATGACGTGCTGCTTCTGAGATCGTGCTCACTCCCTTGACAAAAAGCGTTGAACCCAGTAAAGAAAATCTCTTTTGTCTTTTGAGAAAAAAAATACAAAGACTTTGAAATTATTACTGGTTTTCGCTAGTTGGTAGGAATTCGTTGTACAGTTACTTCCACTCCTCTGAAGAACGTGTTTTAGCCTTGTCCCACTTTCTTATGAGGAGGGCAAGTAACTACATCACAAATCCAATGTTTCTTATGATTACCTTTACTTCGAATTTTTGCATACAAAAAAAACCGTCACGAACCGTTACGGAACGTTTTTTTTTTTCGATCCGGAACAGAAACATAAGGGAACTTTTTACGGTGGAACGAAACTAAAACCGAAACGAAAAACTCATACGACCAACACACTTGGTTACCTGCTAAACCCATCCGTATGCCCAGATATTTGAGGCTGTTGATTCCCGGTGTTTCATGGGTGATAAGGAGCGTACGAAGGCACTTTGAAAAGCATGTAGTAGCTGAGACACATCATTATAAAATCTATTTTTATCCAGGAAAACAAGGCAATCGTCAACGTACAAGTACACATCCTTGGCATTTCGACTGATAAGTGTGCTTCCCAATTTTCTGTTTACGCGGGCAAGATACATACCGCTAAGAATGGCTGCAATGCATGAACCAATGCGAATGCCTTATTTTTGAAGAAAAATAGTTCCTTCACATTCAGAAAATATGGCGCGAAAATAGAATGAAGCTCACGAAACCCTTGCAACGATACGCACACGGTATTTATCAAATTCAATTCATCATAAGCCTTCATGCATTCTTGAATGCACGAAAGCAGCTCATTATGGGACAGGAAAGTGTATAAATCTTTGACGTCGATAGAGAAAGCACGCAAGTTATTGCAAGGCTCAGTTTGACGATAGCTGATCACTTGGTAAGAATTACCCGTCAAAAACAGATCATCCATGCTCAGTAACTTCAACTTGTCTTGAATGTAAAGGCCAACAGACTTTTGCCTTGTACCTGATTTTGACACGATGATACGCAACGGCCATTCTGACTTATGGGTATTCACTTAAAAGAACAGTTAAAAAACCAAAGCTCTTTTACTGCGGATATCACGACCGAGTTTGCTGCGGTTTAGCTTTTGACATAATATTTTGCTTTGCTCTTTACTTTAGTGAAACACCATTTTTACTTAAGAATGCACATCGAATAGCTGCACTGGCAACCGCAAGTGGCCCAAATTTCCGGCACGCTCCACTACGGCATCTCTCTTAATCATATCATCATGAAAAGGTCCTTAAAGGCCCTTTTCTGGGTATAACATGAAGGGGGTACAAAAGCATCAATAAAAGCATGGTCATTAATATGTAATGCTAGAAACGGAAAAAAAGAGAAACAAAATGTTTGCAAAATAAAGAATACATGATTTCAATTTCAAAAGCGAAGCAAAGACAGTGCAATAGGTAGAACAAGTGATATAAATGCCGTTACAAAAAGAAGTGTACATGAAGTAACACTGTAATGATGGCAGATTACCGTGATCGTGGTTTTAGGACTTTAAGCCGGAGATATTACTATTATTAATAGCTTTACTGGCCTTCACTTTTAAATTCTCATGCGGAAGAAACACAAACCCGCCTTCATTGCCTGCAGGAAGGACTGCTAGGCTATTATCCCGAAGAAAATTTTTGGCATTTGGAGCTTTGCCCGCGATACCGCATCAACGCCTGCCGGAAACACCTTCAAACATCACTGCCTTCAGCACACATTGAAACTTCTCTGACTAATGTTAACAATGCTGGAGCAAAAAAATCTAGTTTATATTGCAAGTTTGGGTCCCTTCTCCAGGGTGTTGATCGGGTCTTTCACCAATCCCACATATTTTATTTTTATTTATTTTTAATTTACTGCATACTGCGGACATGAAGTCCATGCAGGGTGGGTAGAACGCATTATGTCAACAGAAGTAAAGCAATTTTGTAAGTTGAACGATAAAATTTGAGCACACATACAAAAAAAAACAGAAACAACAAAAAGAAAACACGTTTGTAAGGTGACTACTTGAACAATGTAAGTTTAAAAGTAAAATAGTAAAATAATACAGCGTTTATAGAGGTAAGTTGTTCCAATCGTTATTGGTGCACGGAAAAAAAGAGTATTTGAATAGGTTAGTTCGGGCAAAATAGGGGGTTAGAGCATTTGGGTGATGTTGGAGAGTAGGCCTCGTCATTAGTGGACTTAGAAAACTGCCGGGTCAAGTGCGAGATTGTTAGTAAGTAACTGTGAAAGAAAGTCGTGGCGCAATTTTTTTCGACGCGATTCAAGTGTCGGAATATCATTAGACTGCATTAGTTCAGTTGCTGAGTCGAATGTTGAAACACCACACCCGAGTCTACTATGGAAACAAGTGGCTGAATAGTGATGGTTACAGTGAACTTCAACTCATACCCTGCAAACTCCACAGGAGCTACCCACACTTATACGGTTATGCCCGGAGAACAAATGCGAATTATGCAAAACAGAAAATGCTTCGGGAGCGGTGGTGGATAGCGATGCTCAGCAAGGAGGTGGAAGACAAATAATTGGCTATCCAGCAGGCCAGGGAGGCTATAGGAAGACATGGTCTCCACGCCTCTACCGTTGCGGTCTAGCACGAAGCAGAAACCCGCCAGATTGTGTAATAAAGTTTATTCACCAGCTCACTTGCCAAATTTCTGTATTTATCTTTTCTTTCTTTCTTTATTTTCATATGCCGGAGCCCTAAATCTGCGCTGTAGGATTTGAAGATACCTACTCGACTACGGAAGTGGTTTTGTCTTAGGAGTTATTGTGCGCAATCAGTGACGAGTAATTATGTTGTGTGGTTTGTAAAATGGCTTTAATTATTTAGCGTCCGTTGTACCTTACCGTGCAAAAGGTTTATGCGACTCTCTGCAAATCTATCGCAGTGGAATGCCAGCAGAACCAATTTAGCACGAAACAACAATCATTAAAGCCTAGTATGGAAGAGACGTATGAAGCTGTCCAAAGGCAAATATCACAGAGACACTTGTCTTAAAAACATCTTTGCAACGCAGGGTTTTAAACAATGCTGGCCGGTCCTGATAATCTTATTGATGGATCGATTGATTTTCATATACTGCAACCCTGTGTGCTGTAGCTTGTGAAATATGTACTCAACTATGGGACTCCTTTCTTTCGTAAGAGTGATTGAGCACAATCAGTCACGAGTGGCCGGCTAGTTTGGTTTGAGGAAAAGAGTGACATGATTTACTTTGTACCTTACCGTGGAAGAGCTGTATGCGGGTGTGCGCGAAGCTATCGCAGTCAATGGAAGCACGGCAGTTCAGTGATGTAGAGCACCCTACCATTGGAGGCTGCTATTAGTACACACAGTTATCAAGGAGACGCAAGCCTTTCAAACGATTTCGAGAAGTACGGGCTTTGGTTGACGACGTAAATTATAAACAGTACACCAGGGGGCAGCATACTGCTGCTGGAGCCAAAGCATGCATGGCATCTCCTACCTCTTACAAAACACAGCCACAGTAATCGCTCTAACAAACATTGCGAGTTTTACACAAGTATATCGCTAACTTCTAAGCTACGAAACTAATGAGGTGACATTGTCAAGTCATTATCCATAAAAAAGTTCTCTTTAATATAAAGTTTGTTTGAAATGTGTCTTGAGAGGTCAACAACGTAGTTTTATGGGTTATAATTTGCCTCAAGGGGCTTTGGAGGATGTTATTGAAGTGCAGATTTCCGACTTTTTTAAGCATGCTCAAGGAATCACGGTAGGCGAAGAATAAAAAGGATGGTTGATCCCTTCGTCATAGGAATTGGAATAACACAAAAGTAAAGCGTGCCCTTACAGAAGTAACTGAATGTTTACTGTACATTGATATAAGAGAGCTTGTACAATGTATATGGATTTCTGGCAGCTATAGCACCGTTTAACATGGATGCACCCACTTTGATCAATCACTTGTATCAATCCTTCGTATCAATCACTGTATTGATGCGAAAAAAAAATTCATTGTCATTGATGATTGGTGATACATCTCCATCCCGACGACGACGTCCATGTTAAATGATTGAACAAACCCTTGTGATCGCTCTAGTAGTTAACGGCGAAAGCGTTATCAGAGAACGAGGTGTGATAGCCAGAAGAGCGTCGCATATTGGACGCAGAACTTGGTCGCCATCTCGCGGCATGTTAAAATGTGAGTGAACAGCACGGGCGGACTAGAGGCAAACGCAAAGCGCGTCGTGCCAACCCGGTAGACCGGCAGCGATTTTTCTCGGGGCGAGCGCTTGAGCGGGGAACGCGGTGTTTACAGCCAGGTGAGGCAGGCCCGCGTCGCAGAGCTATTTTAAAGACGATAGTCTTTCTTCGGGAACTTAAACGCAGAAATTTTGGTCTGTCTTTCTGTCTTTCTGTTTGTCGGCACGTCCCTCGATTCAGCCACTCGGCCAAAGTTGAACCACTTGCCCAAGGGCCAGCCGTCTTGAACTGGTATGGCTGTTCATACTTGTGAACGTTGTCGATCAAAAAGTAAATATCATGCATATCTGAGGTGCAACATCACTAGGTAAGTATTAGGTGGCGTGTTCCTTTAATAGAAAATGCATACATACGTAATTTTAAGGACCCTAGTTTCTTAAGCTGCGCTGAAAATTCATAAGAATGGAAGCTTGAGCGAGTTGGTATGCGTTCATCTTTGTTGAAACAGCGCTCACTAGACGACGACGAAGTAAAAGAAGGCACAGGACAGGCGCTGCCTGTCCTGTGCCTTCTTTTACTTCGTCGTCGTCTAGTGAGCGCTGTTTCAACAAAGCTGAAAATGCGACTGCGCTGAAATTTGCCTTCCTCCGTGCCCTTCGCACGAGCTCATTGTTGTGTTTCGGTTTCGGTTCTGTATTGCACTGTACGAATGCCATGGGTTGGTGTTGAAAAACTTTAGTTTTGAGAAGGCCAAGAAGGTGAAAAAATATATTTAAAAAACGAAAAAGCAGCGTTGTGGGCGGCCTTCAGGCTGCCGGTTGTGGGCGCCGCTCTGGCGTTCCTGTTTTACCCAGGCGACGTATAAATAAAAGAGTGTGTGGAGAGTACGCGTTGAGTGCGGACGTTTCTCTGCTTCAGCGCTTCGCGCCAAACCATGTTTTCGGGCTGGCTGGCGTCCCCGCCGGTCGCGTTGGTCACCGCCGGTCTTCGCCTGCTGCTGCGCCGGGACTACCAGCACGCAACACAGCAGTCATGTTTCCCGACGTATTGCCAGATGGCGTCCATATCTCACACAGCGTAAAGGACTTTAACACAGCGCCTCTTCTATCGTCTTTACACGACATTTGCAGCGAAGTACGCAGATACGCGGCCAATTTTTTTCGTTTGATTAGCGTGATGCTATGAGCGAGGCCGACGCTTTCACGAAGCTTGCGTTAAGGTCGCCACCTCGCGGTGTGTTAAGGCATTGACAAAATTGCACTTCTATCGAAAACTCGCCGAGTGGGACGAACGCGTAACGCGTTGCAGGTACTACTCGCGGAGGCCAGAGTAATGAAGAATTGCCTTATTTTACCGCTCCCTGAGGGCAACACCACCCCGCCGACCGGGAGAGTGGTAGATATAAAAGACGCGTTTCTAAAGACTCTAGAGACTGTGACTGTGGCGCAGTGGATAGCGTGCCCGGCATCTGTTGTTGCGGACCGAGCGGTCGTGGGTTCGATGCCCGTTGACAGACCTTTTTTTTTTCTTTGCCATCTGATCGTCTAAATTTTTTCGACGTCATTTCTGTGACGGAAATACGTCACTGAAATCTTGGTGGACCCTGGCATAAAACACTTTCGTGTTAAAAAAATCGAAATATGTTTTTTATTGTACGGAATGACAGGACCTTCCTTAACAATACTGCTTACCCCACACATTTTCACCTATTTCGATTGAGTGAGCACTACCAAGTTCGCGAGATCAATTGACGAGCAACGGCAACCCCGTTTTCTCAGGCCGTGCACAACCGAACCTTTCTGCCTTAAGTGAATGTCTTATAAATAAAATCTCCTGACGAATAAAAAAATAACGTGGAGGCGACCCTAATCGTTGTCTAAGGTGTCTGGTAGTGGCCCTCGCACGTCGGCATTAGTGTGCCTTGGTGCATTAGAATGGTGAGTTGAGTTTTTTGCTACATAGTTCTGAAAAAATTGCAGCGCGAAACACACACTTACACACACTGAGCCAGAGAGAGACGCAGACACAGACACGCACACGCACGTACACGAAGACTTTTCACAAGTAATAGTTTCACGATGAAAGACTGCTCAACGTTGAGAATCCCCAGCCCCTCTTTATTTCGGTCGCAGAGAGCCTTCTCGAGAAAATGCGCAGTCATCCGTAAACGTGTGAAGCCAGCGCACCAGACAGGCAGAATGTAGCTGTGGTACCTTATTCTGGTTGGCCTCCATGCAGGCCCGTAGCCAGGAAGGGGCCCTAGGGGCACGGGCCTACCCCCCTCGAAATTTTGATGGAATAGGGTGTTTTACTGAAAATAAATGATAAAGATTGGTGTTTTTCTTAAATTCTCAAGGTTCTCAGCAAGTGCCCCCCCCCCCCAAAAAAAAAAACTTCCTGGCTACGGCCGGCCTCTTTGCCTTTTTTTCAATTTTTATAACACGAAAGTCATGTATGCCGAGGTCCAACCCCGGCTTCACTAACGTATTTTCTTCACGGATTTCACGTAAAATATACAATACGAGATGGCAAAGAAAACATCTAGAAGGAAAAGCTCCGTTGCCGGGAGTCGTGCCTGCGACCCCTCGCTCCGCAGCGCGCGCCGCAAAACTACTCGGCCACAGAGCGTACGTTCTTCACCATATTAACGGCGAGCTATTTATATAAACCATTAACCATTCGTGGTAGTTAGAGCTCGGTGGCTTCAGCGTGTTCTTGTTATCACTAGCAAGATGGCGCGAAGAGCGCGGTGGACGTGCTTTAAAGGTCGTCGCCCCACGCATTGCACATGAAGACAGTTCAGCAGTATTGCCGCCCGACCCCCCTACCCTCTCCGTAAACCGTTCTTTCCCTTTCCTGGATGTCTTCTTACCTTCAGGTTTTGTTCAATAAAATTCAGTTGATAGTTTGTGCTTGTAGTGTCCACTTCGTTTCGTGTCTCCCTCCTAACTTCGTATTTCGCAGTAACTGTAGCGCAGTTTTTTATAATCATGAAAAACCAACTAGCCCAATACCTCACTTTGCGGCACACGTTTTTACGGTCATCGAGCTAGATCTGTTCCCAATCGCCTGCGCGTGCAACACCATGCATGAGTAAGACTTGTCGCTCGGCGAGTTGGTTGAAATCCACGGTGCACATTTTAGTGCAAACTATGAAAGAAAGGAACGAGTAAAAATTAGGAGAAAGCAGACCTTTCTGCCCCCGACCTTCTTGCTTTCCCCTACTCCTTATTCATGCATTTCGTTCATAGTTTGCGCTAAGATGTAACCCTTCAACAATATGCATGCCCATTTCACTGGTAAGAGTATGTTTTCTTAGGTACATGCAGTCGTAGGAAACTACGAACCTGACTTGCAAACGTTAAGATATTAGTAAATTTGTCAGCGCTGTCATTGTCAAACGTTGTCATAACGGTCAATGTTTCGTTTGGTGGGCAAGACTTTAAATTGTTCAGAACCATGCAGATTGGTAGACGTTTCGACACGCTATTTCAGCAATTATGTAACTGGTGTCATCGCATATGTGCGCGTACTTACGCATTTTACGATCGCATTCTACATATTCTACACTTGTAGCTTACGGTATATCATTTTATGCGCACGCCAAACCAGCGAACTGTTTGTTGGTCGCAGCCAGTAAAGCTTTCTTTTTTAAAAAAAGTCACCCTGTATTTGCATGTCCATGGCTGACTCTCTTGGAGAGAGGGAGTCATCTATTTCATGCAGGAGCGCCGACCAGAGTATTGTGATTACCTTTAGGAAAAAAAGGTGATCATCGGCTGCCACACAGAGTGTCAGGTAGACATGACTCTTTTTTTAAGAGTGTACTCGACCCTTCGTGGTTTCATGCTGACTAAAATTTTTCTTGTTGGAACCGCGTTTGTTTTCGCATTTGGCTAAAACATAGCAGCATGCGACGACAAAACAACTGGTGATCAGGAGCACTCTGTAACGCGCTAGTGAGACTTTGATTTAGACTTATCTATCGAGAGATCTTTCGGAGAAATTATTTTAAACCTCTCCGCTAATTTCCGAGTACAATAAGACTTCTGACTTCCATCACACAACTGAATTCGTGGACTTTCGTTCCGATGATGTTATTAAATCTCATATTTATTGCCACGCCCACTTCTTGTCTTGTTTTGATGTATTCGGGTTTGACCGGCAGAGACGGTTATCAACGCTCGACGCTGTCCGCGAAGTAGTGTTCTAGAAGCGTCGCGATTGTAGTAGATCGGTTTGTTAAGATTGCGCCCCGCACGCGAATGTTCCCGCTTTGTCTAGAGATTACGCCGCCACCAGCGATATTGCTGGAAAGTTCGATAGCGCCTGTATAAAAGCCGACGCGCGTGACCGCTTGTCAGTTGATCGACGGACGACGCCCTGTTCGCCGCTATCATTGCACAGCGTGCATTGCTGTAGTTCTAGTTCTCATTTTCCGGCCACAAGTTCGGCCAAATAAACAGTTTCATCCTACAAACGCCGACTGCTGTCTTCGTCGACGTCACGACCACGTGACATCTGGTGGAGGTGCTGGGTACATGTCCTTCTTTGTGATTTTGTTCAGGCGACGATAATCGACGCAGAAACGTAGGGTCCCATCCTTCTTCTTCACTAACACCACGGGAGACGCCCACGGGCTGTTGGACGGCTGGATGATGTCGTCGCGTAGCATTTCATCGACTTGTTTCTTAACAGCCTCCCGTTCCCGCGTCGAAACCCGGTAGGGACTCTGACGGAGTGGTCGAGCATTTTCTTCTGTTATGATGCGGTGCTTAGCAAGGGGCGTTTGTCGGACCCGCGATGACGACGAGAAACAGTCCCTGTATTCCTGCAGAAGGCGTCGGAGCTGTTGCTGTTGGCGAGCGGGAAGACTTGGGTTTACGTCGAAGGGTGGCTCAGGGATCGTCGTCGTAGCTTCGTCAGAATCTGAAAAGGCAAACGCATCGCTGACGGCCAAGATTTCTTCGATGTATGCAATCGTCGTGCCCCTGCTCAGGTGTCTGTATTCCTGGCTGAAGTTCGTTAGCATCACGCTTCCTTTTCCTTCATGCAGCCGAGCAATGCCCCTTGCGACGCAAATGTCACGGTCTAGCAGCAGACGCTGATCGTTCTCGATGACACCTTCGATGTCTTCAGCTTTTTTGGTGCCGACGGAAATAATGACGGTGGAACGCGGCGGAATGGTCACCTGCTCTTCTATCACATTCAATGCATGGTTCCCCGGCATCGCGCGGGGCGGGAGCGCTTTATCTGAGGTTAGTGTTATCGACTCGGACCTCAGGTCGATGACGGCGCCGTGTTCACTTAGGAAGTCCATTCCAAGTATTGCATCCCTGGAGCAGTTTTGTAGGATTACAAAGCTCGCAGGATAAGTCCGGTTATTGATGGTGACTCTCGCCGTGCAGACACCAATCGGCGTTATCAGATGGCCTCCAGCGGTGCGGATTTCGGGGCCTTCCCAAGCGGTCTTAACTTTCTTCAACTTCGTGGCGAAGGGCCCACTGATGACGCAATAGTCGGCTCCAGTATCGACGAGAGCGGTGACGTTGTGGCCGTCGATGAGAACGTCGAGGTCGCTAGTTCGTCGTCTTGCGTTGCGGTTGGGTCTCGGCGTCGGGTCACGGCTGCGTCGGTTTGTTCCGCTGCTTCCATGTTGCGTCGTCGGGTCTTCTTTGGTCCGCAAGATCTCGTCGACAGCGGTCTGTCTGGTTCGCGTCGTGTTCTGAAGGTTTCGTCGCGACGTCGTCGTCGTCGGCGGAGGATCTTCGGTAGTTCGTCGTACAGCAACCGCACCTCCATCGGTTGCTGCCCTTAGTTTTCCGGATACGGGCTAGGCGACCGGCCCCGGTTTGGGCCAGTGTACGGCCGGCGGTGCGGTGACATGTAGCGGCCGGGCGACGGCGAGCGTGAAGGACGTCGTTCTTGCCACTGCGTCCCGGTTAGGTAGTCGTCGATGTCGCGAGGCCGTTCGCCTGGCTGCGGTCGCGGCGCGTTGATGGCGAATCCTCGTAGTCCCATATGTCGGTACTGGCAGCGGCGGTACGTGTGGCCGGCCTCCCCGCAATGGTAGCAGAGCGGGCGGTTGTCAGGGGCGCGCCAGACATCGGTCTTCCTCGGGGTGTAGCGCTGGCTGACAGGTGGGCGGTAGGGCGTCGGTGGCGGCGGCGGCGTCTGGCCGACAGGTGGACGGTAGGGCGTCGGTGGCGGCGTCTGGCGACGGTACTGCGGCGGTGTGTCGTCTTGGCGTGGACGTGGAGGAGGAGCATGACGGCGGGCTGCAGCAGCATAGCTCATAGCTTGCGGCTGCGGCTCTACTAGCTGAGGCGCGCCGAGTGAATGCTGGATCTCCTGGCGCACGACGTCGGCGATGGAATCTACTTGAGGTTGCGACGAAGGTAGAAGTTTTCGCAGCTCCTCTTGCACGATTGCTCGAATCGTCTCACGCAGGTCGGCGGATCCTAGCGCTTGAACGTCGGCGTAACTTGTGGTCGAGAATCTGCGGTCGTATTGCCGTGTTCGCATCTCAAGCGTTTTCTCGATTGTTGTTGCTTCGGAGACAAATTCTTGGACGGTATTCGGCGGATTCCTCATAAGGCCAGCGAAGAGCTGTTCCTTTACTCCTCGCATGAGGAAACGAACCTTCTTTTCTTCAGGCATGTTGGGGTCAGCGTGGCGGAACAGCCGGGTCATTTCTTCCGCGAAGATGCTCACGTTTTCGTTCGGGAGCTGAACCCGTGTCTCCAGCAAGGATGCGGCCCTTTCCTTCCGAACGACGCTCGTGAACGTCTCCAAAAAAGCACTACGAAAGAGATCCCAGGTTCGAAGCGTGGACTCCCGGTTCTCGAGCCATGTCCTTGCTGCTTCTTCCAGGTAGAAGTACACGTGGCGCAGCTTGTCGTCGGCGTTCCAGTTGTTAAATGTTGCGACCCTTTCGAACGTCTCCAGCCAGGTTTCGGGGTCTTCACATGGCGAACCACGAAATGTCGGCGGCTCCCTGGGCGGCTGCATCACTATCGCGGCAGGGTTCGCTGCGGCCGTCATCGTGCCTGTTGTTCTTGTCGCCGTGGCTTTTGGCTTATCCGGTAGGAGTCCGTATTGGGGGGGCAGTCCTTTCTGCCGGCGGCTGGTTCGAGGATCCGGGTTGTCCTTAGAGTCGTTTTCTTCGCGGCTTGGGCTTGTGTCAGCGCTCCGCGGTGGCGTCCGGATCATGAAGCAGCACCTCCACCAGAACCTCCACGCGAATTACTTTTCGTCGATGGACCTCAAGACCGGCTACTGGCAAATTGAAGTCGACGAGAGAGACCGAGAAAAGACCGCCTTTATAACACCGGACGGCCTGTTCGAGTTCAAGGTCATGCCTTTCGGTCTTTGCTCGGCGCCTGCGACTTTCCAACGAGTCATGGATACTGTGTTAGCTGGCTTGAAGTGGCAGACTTGCCTTGTTTACTTGGACGACGTCGTTGTGTATTCCTCGAACTTCGACGAACACCTCCAGCGACTTCAATCCGTACTTCAAGCAATCAAGAACTCCGGGCTCACCCTGAAGCCAGAAAAGTGCCGCTTCGCGTACGAGGAGCTCTTGTTTTGGGTCACGTGATCAGCAAGACTGGAGTGCTCCCAGACCCGCAGAAAACAGCTGCCATCGCCGCTTTCCCGCCACCCACCGACAAGAAGGCCGTGCGCCGATTTCTCGGCTTGTGCGCCTGTTACAGACGCTTTGTCAAAGACTTTTCACGGATCGCCGAGCCACTAACGCAGCTCACGAAGACCGACGTCGAATTCAGGTGGCAAACAGCGCAAGTCGAAGCATTTCATGAACTGAAACGACGCCTGCAGACACCTCCGATACTTGCGCATTTCGACGAATACGCCGATACGGAGATTCACACCGATGCAAGCAGCATAGGACTCGGCGCCGTCCTTGTGCAGCGGACGGGCGGACTGGAAAGGGTTATCAGTTATGCTAGCCGGTCGCTGTCTAAAGCAGAGGTCAACTATTCCACAACAGAAAAGGAGTGCCTCGCCATAATCTGGGCTACGTCAAAGTTTCGCCCCTACCTCTACGGCAGGCCCTTCAAAGTTGTGAGCGACCATCACGCCTTGTGTTGGCTAGCTAACTTGAAGGACCCTTCAGGTCGCCTCGCACGGTGGAGCCTAAGACTTCAAGAATTTGACATTACTGTCGTCTACAAGTCCGGAAGGAAACACTCCGACGCCGACTGCTTGTCTCGTGCCCCCGTCGACCCACCAACGCCCGACGACCAGAATGATGACAGCTTCTTGGGAGCCATAAGTACCGAAGACTTCGCCGAACGACAGCGAGCCGACCCGGAACTGAAGGGTCTAGTGGAATACCTGGAGGGCAGGACCGTCGTTGTCCCAAAAGTATTCAGGCGAGGATTGGCATCATTTTTCTTAAAAAACAACGTCCTCGTAAAGAAGAACTTCACTCAGGCCCGAGCCAGCTACCTTATCGTTGTACCTTCGGGACTGCGACCAGAAATTGTGCATGCCCTGCACGACGACCCAACGGCTGGACACCTCGGACTTTCCCGAACGCTCGCACGAGTACAAGAAAAGTACTACTGGCCGCGCCTTGCCGCCGACGTCACTCGCTACGTAAGGACGTGCCGAGACTGTCAGCGACGGAAGACACCGCCCACAAGACCAGCAGGCTTCCTTCAGCCGATCGAGCCTCCTCGGCGACCATTCCAGCAGATCGGGATGGACCTCCTGGGGCCGTTCCCAACGTCGACTTCCGGAAAAAAATGGATCGTCGTGGCTACCGACTACCTCACCCGCTACGCCGAAACAAAAGCCCTGCCCAAAGGCAGTGCCGCTGAGGTAGCCAAGTTCTTCGTTGAGAACATCGTCCTTCGACACGGCGCCCCAGAGGTTCTCATCACCGACAGAGGTACGGCGTTCACGGCTGACCTGACTCAGGCGATCTTGGAATACAGTCACACAAGCCACCGCCGCACCACCGCGTACCACCCACAGACCAACGGCCTCACCGAGCGTCTAAATAAGACCATCGCCGACATGTTGGCCATGTACGTCGACGTCGAACACAAGACGTGGGACGCCATCCTTCCGTACGTGACCTTCGCGTACAACACGGCCGTACAGGAAACGACGCAGATGACGCCATACAAGTTGGTCTACGGACGGAGCCCGGCAACGACGCTCGACGCCATGCTACCAAACGTGACCGACGAGGAAAACATCGACGTGACCACCTACCTACAGCGCGCCGAAGAAGCACGACAGCTCGCCCGCCTACGGATCAAGAACCAGCAGACGACTGACAGGCCAAGCACCTTCGCCAAGACCGTCCGCTTTGTCTCTCGGGGTCTTCGTCCACCGTTCATGAGACTTCATGACGGACCCGCAGCCCAAGTTTCAGTCTTGCTTCATAGAACGTCTGATTGCGGGGACATGGCTTGCATCGACGTGGCAGGCATGTGTTAACACAGTACAAAGACGCTGCTGCCTCGAACACAGGAGCACGCGTCAACGCGTCGGAAAAAAAAAAGCGTGACGTCAACGTCATTGTTATTCTAAACGCGAAGGCGCCTAAAGGCCTCCAAGATTCGCGCACTATTTTGGAGGCAATGATGCACCGGTGATGGTCGCGCAGCGCGTATGCCCGCGCCCGCGCGTAACTGCCGCGTCTTCCGCGACAGCGCAGGCAGCACCTATTCGTAACTGTGCGCCAGCGTATGTTCGTATCAAACGTCGCGGTGTGCAAACCGGTTCGCAAGAACCGTACTCCAATACATTGCAGGCTAATGGGCCTTGGCCGGGACTGCAGAAAAATTCGTATCACCCCGAAATTCGTACGAGCCGTGATCGTATCACCGGGGTTTTACTGTAGATAGATAGATAGATAGATAGATAGATAGATAGATAGATAGATAGATAGATAGATAGATAGATAGATAGATAGATAGATAGAAACGGTCAAAGTACCGTAGGTTCACTAAGCCCATGCTTCAAATTTAAAACTTGAACTTCCTGGCAAATTTCGACAAAGATTCCGCCATTATTTCTAGAGCACACGTAGAGACAACAAACTATTCAGTCATTTATATCCATAGTATTTACATATACAGAGAAAAAGTGCTCATGCACAACGGAAATCGCACATCATCACTCTCTTGCACGAATGAATGGCAGGCTCGCCGCAGTTCTGGGAGCGCAGCTTGTGTTCATTCAGAGGTTGTAACCGACAATAGGTTCTGACCAAAACTGCGCGCGTCGAAAGGCTGTGCACAAAAAGTAGCCAGGACAAAACTGAATCCGAGTGTGAGGGGAAAGGAGAGGAGATTCATGATACCGCTGGGCGAGCACGAGAGTTGCCAGTTCCGCTAATACTAAGCGGATTCGGGTTTCATTTTTCGCCGGGTCACTCGTAGAAGTTTCCAGTCACTTGTCGCGTTTTGGCCCTATTTGCATTTTTCCAGCAAATATAGTTATTTTAGCGATCACCACGTTCACCAATAGCGCGTCTGCGTTCACTAATAGCGCGTTTGTCGATGACTTTGAGTAGCTGAATGCTGAAGTCAAACATACGTTGGGGGAATCAACGAGTAACGTTAATCACGCACTGGCAAACGTGCATTCCACGGAATGCAGGCTACCCTGGAGATAATGTTAAAGAGTAAATCTGTGCTTTCCTTCATAGTTGCGCATATTTTCGCTCGACAAAATAATTACAGTGTTTCTTTCAACTCACCTTCGTGTTTGAGTGATATTTTTTTTTGTTATAAATAAAAATATTTACAAAAATGGAAACATTTATTCAATTTACGCTTCTCTTGGCCTTCTTCGCGAAAGCCGCTCCGCTTTTTTTAGCTTCTTTTGTGATGATTATTTGCTTGTAAACTCAGTAGTATCTGGAATCTCTCGCGAGTCCGCATCTGGCCGCGTGTGTTTGTGACGTAGCTGTGCTCTCGCAGCCAATCACACCCGCGTCTGCGGAGGTCATAATCGCTCCAACGCTGTCACGTTCATTGAGCGGCAGGGGTACGTCCGAGGAACAGTGAGATTACGAGGAGAAACGCCGAGAACAGAGGGAAGGTACGAATCCGAGTCGCCGCAAGCGCGAGCGACCAAACATACTGTATGGACACTCCCCATATTTTTCTCGAAAAAAACTACAGAAGGTGACAGCAGTCAGCTGATTTTTCACGTGGTTCACGTGCGGAGTCCATTACATGTCTCACTTATGACTCCCAAGAGCCTGTGACTCTTGCTAGATTACATTAGTTCTCCGTTAATATACCAGAAGGAGACATTGTTGGCTTCCTGGTAGAGTTCACGACTGTACACTTTCCACATGAGATCGCCTCCTTGTTTACGAAGCTTGAAGTCGTGTCACATCGAACGTCCGAATAAGGATGACGTCAGCATAAGCAGAAAGTCGTGCGCTGCTTGTCTGGTTCTCGCCTAGTCTCGGCTTAGGTTGAATAGCCTCGGGCTTAGCGAAATAATATTTTTAACTTCTCAAACAGGATAACCTGTAATAGAATTTTCGCTGCACTATCTTATGCAGCAGAACAAGTTTGCATGCGATGTCCTACTCCATGTTATATCGTAAAGTACAGACGGAGGCTTAGTTAAAGGGTAATTATCCATCATATTATAAATGTTGCTTTGCGCATCCTTACTTCGAATAGAGCAAACCCGATTTTTAAATGCGTAAGCATTGATATGAAGCCTCAACGAGAACACTGTGTTGATGTCTATTTGTAGCGCAAGACATATCGTTTAAAGAAAGAACTGTGCGAAACCTATTGAACTTTCTTGACGACCATAGGCCACACGCTCAGAAGGCTGTTTTACTACCAACTGGACTAAACACGCGCGCTAGCAGAAAGTTCTATAAGTATTAAGGCGAAATAATTATAGATGTTTCATCAAACGCGAAAAAGAATCGTCGGCCTCAACACGAGTGATGAAAAACATCAACACCACGGGTTGACATCGCCATGGCCTGACAGATCACAATAATTGGTGACTCCATCATGACGTCACTATGACATCACCTAGCAGGACGTCACAATATGACGGCTATAGTATCAATACATCGACTGAGAAGAAAGTAAGAAAATGAACATGACGTTCGCCTTCTCTGGAGGATTTGATGCGATGTCTCGTGATTGCTTGAATAAGTGCCATTTCTAGATTCTAGAAAATGATATAGAAATGACACAGTGCCTTCATGCAGGATTCTACACAACAGGAAAGATTTGACTTTGCGAAAACACAATGTCAAACGCGCATTTCGATGATCGTCGGCGGGGCCTTTCGTAGGGCTGTTCCGAACAGCGAGGTTCTCTAGGAACAAGAAAAGAGACACCGCGCGAAAGCTACGTTCCAGGAAAGGTCGCATTAATAGGAATTCGTTCCGTAAAAACATGCTCTTGTGCATCACTAAGGACACTGTAAATGGGGGTTAAGCGTCGCTTTCGAAAAACTGCGAAGGCCGAAATCTATGATACGATTAAGCCGCATGCGTATGTCACTAGCGAGGTTTTCCTAAAAGAATGAGCATGAGTGTGTTTAGAAATATGATACCGATTCATAGTTCAACAAGCTCAATTAAGCGGGAGAGCGCTGCGCTGTCCCTTAAAAGCAGTAGGCGATTTAGAAAAGTTTATTTAACAAACGAAAAATTACAGCCACTTCCACGCCGCGAGAAACGCCGTACAGGCGGAACCGCATGGAGCGTTTTTCGCGAGCGACAAACGCGACGCGCGGAGAACGCCCGCGTTGCCATGGTAACGCGGCCGTTCATGGTTCATGGCAAGGAAACAGTGGCGTTTTCGCGCAGCGCTTGCCAGGTTGCTAGATTTTCGTTAAAAGGGAACGCCAGCATCAAAAGCTTCAGCCGATATGCGTGGAGATCAGCGTCGTCTGGCGGCATTGGAAGAAACCAAACAAGCGTCTGCACAAGTGATGTAGAACTATCGATAGTACTATCGATACTATCGATAGTTGATATTCAATATCGAGCTATCGATGGTAAAAATACTATCGATAGCGCTATCGATAGTGAAAAATTTCATGGTACTATCGATAGTATAAAATCAACAGCACGAATTCACTGCAGAATCAACGTGGTTACCCGCTCGCGTGGTACAGAGTGGAGATGGAGGAGAAGGCTGAGGGGTAAAAACGTTGACTTATTTGTATTGTTGTGGTGACTAAGGGGGCACGAGAGACGTGCCGAACATGGGAATATGGCGATGGTGTGCGGGGCATGGAAACTTCCCCGATGATGTGCACGCCAGCCACGTCCGCGCACGCGATTTCCGGGGAAGAACTCGTGGCCGTGGTAAAAGCCGCGGTAAAAAACCAGAGGTAGACAAGCGGAATAATATCAATAACTAAGTTTGTTAATTGTAAGGTGTAACAGGTTGCTTTTGGATGTGAATTTCTTGGTGAACGTATACCGCCATTTTCACTGCAGAAATAATTTTTATCTATCGCCAAAACTTCCTCATAAATTAAGCGAAGCGGAGAGTAGGCTATCGCAAATATTTTGGCAATATGGCTGGCGTCATTATTCATCATTATTCACACCACTATCGATAGTATTGTCACGTGGTTGTGACGGCGAAGAATGCTGTAGCAAGCCTGGGAAATACGGAGCTCTTTATTTGGGTGAACTTGTGCCCAGAAGATCAAAACTCAAAATACAAGCGTTACAGGCTGCGCACTGATAGCGGCGAGAACAGTCGTCGGCCGTCGAATAATCTGATCGTCGGTGGAACGCGTCGTCTCTTATACATCAGTCATCGAACCTTCCGGCGTTGTTGCTCGTGCTCCCCTAAGCAATAGAATAATCTTGACTATTGGATCGCGTCTGGCGGGTAATCTTAACAGAATGATCTCTGTTCACTGACCTCTGTTGTTAACAGAATGATCTCTGAACAGTAATCAGCATTGTTTCCTTCGTGTTCGTTCTTGTGAAGCACAACTATTTGAATCGATGACTGATCTGCACGAAGCCATTCATGGCAGATTATAAGTTGATAAATTGATTGAGATTTCTTGATTTTGCAAAAGCCCCTTTTTTAACAGCGAAGGTATTCTCATTCGAGGCTTTCATGTCCGGGGTCGGCGCGTAGGACTGATCATGTGGTCTGTGGCCTCGCATTGTGGCGAGAGTCAGGCTCGCTAGGAAGAGGAGGGCTGCGCCGTGCTGCGAGAGGCGAGGGCATGCTGCGATACGCGAGGGCGTGCTGCGAGATGCAAGGGCAACGGCGGAAGATGTCGAGGGGTGAACCTTCGAGAAACGCGCGGTGATGGTGAGGCGCAATGTAGTGAAAACTTGCGTGTCAGTGTCAGTGGTCAGGAATTCGCGCTTTAAGAATGGATAACGTTTCTCTTTCTCCCGATGAAGAAGCCACCCGACTTGAGCGTCACCGACAGCTGACGCGAGGAAGGGCACGTCGTCGCCGAGCCAAGCGCGATGTTCGTGCAAGGCAGGCCGAAGCTAACCGCCAGCGCAGGGAAGACTTGAAAAACAGATAAGTGCGATACAGCCTCATGAATGACGGGCACAAGCTTCGCTGTCTCGACAGTGTTCGCGAAGTGGAACTAGCTGGATTTTTTAGATGCGAAGCAGCTCTTTGACTCACGTGTGTAACGCCGTACGTTACGTACGTCCGTATGAATGCGCCGCAACGCGTTCCCCTCGCCGTAGGTGTTGAAGCGTTGCCAACTAGGTCACGCCACAGTTTTGCGTTGACGTCATGCTCCCCTCTCACGCTTCCCTCGCAGGTGCGCGCTCACGTCACTCTCTCCCTCACCCGCAGCATGCTCGCCGTAGCGCCCGCAGCTGCCGGCTGCTCCGCCCGCTCGCAACACCTCTGAAAGTGTCACTTCTCTCTCGCTTCACCCGTGGTAGTCAAGGCGAAACGCGCGCCTCCTCCGGTCAAGCGCCCGTGTCTCGACTCTGACGAAACAACGACTACGAAGTCTTGCCAAACGCTTTAATGAAACTTACACGAAACCCGACCCGCCTTCCGTGTCTTGGATTTCAAACAAACGTTTACTCGAGTAAACGTTACGCCAAGTTTCGCTTCGAACCGTTCTTCCAGCACCCGCATCGACGCCCGTTTCAACCGGGTCAACGCCGTGCGCACCGCTGCTGCTTCGCATCCCATCAGGGTTCCCTTCGGGGATATGGTCAAAGTTTCATTGCGATAGCAATTATATGGACAGTCTCGGCTGGAAAATGTCCGTCCCCGTCGCCGTCATTCACCGTATATGTTTAAATATGTATATATATAGAAAGGCCACAAAGAAAAATAATTAAGAAATTCTTTCCGACGCGCGGAATCGAACGGACGACCTTTCGCTTTGCAGCCCGCCGCGTTAGACGTTAGGCCACGACAGCACCGTCTCTCAGCCTGCTAACGGCGAGCTATTTATATACACCAGGTAATTCAGCATGCTTTCTTAGTGGCCACATAAATGGCGCGACGTGCGCGCGTGTTGCGCACTTTAAAGATCGTCGCCCCGCCCCTGCGAACGCCGTTGCTGTTCGCTCTACAGGGCGTCGTCGCTTTCGTGCGCTTATCTCAAGGAAAGAAGGGGCGGCCGGTGGGGTGCTTCGCTTCGCTCGCTGCAGCGGCCGCGTTTGCGAAAGGAGCGCGCTGTTCAAACAGAAATAAGTAACAACTGTGACAATTAGTTCGCGCTCGTCTTCTGTGTACCTGTTCGTTTGTTTCGTGCGTCCTGGTTTATGTTTGAGCAGTGCGCTTCAAATGTCGAGCTGTGACGCATTAGTTCGCGCTCGTCCTATGTGCGTTCTTTTCGTGCGTCCTTTGGGCTCGAGCGACGCGCTGGCAATTTCGAGCTGCTTTCCGTTCTTCGCGTTACATTACAATTTATTGCTATCGCAATCATTGCTTCGCCGTTGCGGCGAAACTGTGACTTTTTTTTTCTACTCCGAGTAGGAAGACGCAGAGGCCCGATTTTGCGACGGCGCTCGTCAAATGAACGCGCGCGTCCCTCCGACCACGCGTCAATCGCGCCTGAAATTGCGCCGTGCGGTTCCCCCTTACAGCGAAGCTGTAAGCGCGTGAGTGTATGCCATTGAGCTAGCAAGATTATCATCATTTTTCCTATCAGTATCACCAGTTAGCTTCATCATACTTCCGATAGTAATCATCACCATTTAACATCACCATAATAATTTCGAGCATTATCATTGTGTTTTATTTACTGATCTATTCGCCCCCCCCCCACACACTCTGGTCACGCGTCCGCCGCGGTGGTATAGCGGTTACGGTGCTCGGCTGCTGACCCGAAGGTCGCGGGTTCGATCCCGGCCGCGGCGGTCGCATTTCGATGGAGGCGAAATGGTAGAGGCCCGTGTACCTAGATTTAGGTGCACGTTAAAGAACACCAGATGGTCGAAATTTCCGGAGCCCTCCACTACGGCGTCTCTCATTAATCATATCGTGGTTTTGGGACGTAAAACCCCAGATATTATTATTACACTCTGGTCACGCGACCTGCGGGACGCCTATTACTGCTACTACTACGCTAACGACGACGACGGTACATGGTAGAATTAGACAGCTTAGCTGTAGAAATGCATGGCAACAATACAACGAGAATGACACATACATCAACAAGCCACATCAAAGCATACAAATAAAGTAAAAGCAGTCATTAAGATGACATGCCACCGTGGCAGGAGCTGAGGCCCATCTCCTGAAAGCCGTCGAAATAGCGAAGCTGATGCCCCTCTTCGTCAGGTTATTGCCATTCTATGTTGTTAAAGCTTTTTCTAAGCATTTTTTGTTTTGCAAGTTCTTTAAAAGCATTTATATGTTCTGAAAGTCTTTTGCAAGTATTTGTATATTGTAACATTATTGAAATGCGGCACGCGATTCCAGCATTAGTTGCTAGTACCATAGATGGGGGCGTGTTCGCAGACAGAGATCCCGACATCGCTGCTCGAGGAAACGTAATACTTCAAGTAGAGATGACGAACTGTTTATTAATAACCAGCCACAAAGGTCTACTGGTTATGGCGATTGACTGCTGCATGTGTTTAGAAAAATTGATTGTATCATAACCACAAAAACAATGGCCATGGTACTGCTGCTGGAGCCAAAGAATACATGGCATCTCCTACATCTGGAAAAACACAGCCACAGTAGTCACTCTAACAAACCTTGCGAGTTTTACACAAGTATATCGCTAACTTCTGGTCTACCAAAATGCTGAGGCGACATTGTTAAGTCATTATCCGTGAAAAAGTTATCTTTAATCTAATGTTTGTTTGAAATGCATCTTGAGAGGGCAAAAACGTAGTATTATGGGTTATATATTGCGTTAAGCGCCTTCTGAAGATGTTATTGCAGTGCAGACTTCCGCCTTTCTTAAGCATGCTCAAGGACTCACGGTAGGCGGAAATTAAAACTAAAATTGAAATATGTTTTTCATTGTTTGCTCGTAATGACAGGAAATTTTATAACGATACAGCTTACCCCACACATTTTCGCGAATTTCGATTCAGTGAACACTACCAGGTTCGCGAGGCCAATTGGCGAGAAACGGCACCCCCTTTTCTCAGGCCGTGCACAACCTGACCTTTCGGCCTTAAGTGAATGTCTTGTAAGCGAAATCTCCTCACGAAAAAAAAAAAACAGAATGTTGAGGCGACCCTAATCCTTGTCCAAGGTGCCTGGTAGTGGCACTCGCACGTCGGAATTCGTGCGGCTTGGTGCATTAGAGTGGCGAGTTGGGTTTTCTTGGTACATAATGTTGAAAAAATTACAGCGCAAAACATACACACACACACACACGCACACACACACATATGCACACACAGAGACAGACAGAGACGCAGACACAGAGACGCACACGCACGTACACGAAGACTTTTCAGAAGTCATACTTTCACACTGAAAGACTGCTCAACGCTGGGTATACTCAGACCCTCCTCCTTTCGGTCGCAGAGAGTCTTCTCGAGAAAATGCGCAGTCACCCTTAAACGTGTGAAGCCAGCGCACCGTTCAGGCAGAAGGTAGCTGTGGTAAATTATTCTGGTTGACGTCCTAACCTTTTTTTACCATTTTATTACCACTTTCACTCTCTCTCTTTCTATGTGTGTGCACAATCTTTCACGGAACCTGGAAATGGTGGTCCACCGGTATAACGCGAGTCATACCCAGGGCACTGCACAGGCTGTCTAATCTCTGCAGAATGGCTGACCCGGAGGGAAGGATGGAGCAGGTCTGCGGCATAAAGCACCGGCGGCCATTTGTTGGATGCGTAGACGGGGTGATGTATGAAATTCCTTTAAAGTGCGGAAAAGTGTATGCTGGCCAAACTGAAAGATGCATGAACGCTGTTTGAGGGAGCATGCGAACAACGTGAAAAATGCTCGCAAGGCAAAAGATTTTGATGGTTTTCTGGGTGGCCATTGTATATAAACTGCCAAGATTGGTCATCCCACCTAAAGCACTCTTGTGCTTACGAGCAAAAACCCGCATTACTCGAGGAATCGTAGAAGGAGAACCTATTTCCTATCTCAGGGAGGGATGTATAAGCCTGCCATCCATACACCTATCAGATAACGACACAGCGTGCTTACGCATGTGTACTTGATGATGTCCGTTTCGGACAGCAAGTATGAATGTCTGATTAATTTTTTACAATAAAATTTGTTGCAAGTTCAGCCCACGTCCTTGTCGTTTTCATTGCGTCCGTGTGTTTTTTGCGCTGCTATTTCTCAGAACCCTGGTGTATTCTTTCGGTTAACATAAACAGGGGGTGGGTGCTTGAGCCGACATTTCGACAAGTGGACTTGTCTTCTTCAAGGCTGGAACTTCAAGGCTGGAGTTCCAGCCTTGAAGAAGACAAGTCCACATGTCGAAACGTCGGCTAGAGCACCCAGCCCCTGTTTACGGATTTTTTCATCGCATCTTCCATCTTCCACTTCCTGTCGTTTTTTTGGATTTCGGTTAACAGTGTTTCGCGCGCTGCCGAAACGGACCTCAGAGGCTGCGAAGAAAGAAGTGGCTGGTAGAGATCTCCTCACTCAAGTGTTGCAATGATCCCAGCCGCTCAGAATGTTTCAATGAGCTCAATAAATTAATTCCCAAAAACTCTCCTTATAGTTCTTTGGCCCTCATGTAGGTTTAAGTTACGCCACCATATCAAATGTATCCACTATAACTCTTAACTTAAACCAGACCCGTAATTTCTTTTTAGAAGACATGTTCGGGATATTCATAAAACAGGAAGGAAGTGCTCGACCGGATATGCTTGCAAGAGCAAGAAGAGTGACCCTCTGAGTTCGTGCCACTGTGCAGGCCATAGGAAGCCTATTTCGCGGACAGTGCATCGTCGGGCGCAGCTACAACTGGGTGCGAGCACAGTGCTGCTATTACAATACTGTTTAGTTGTTCGTTGGTTTACTTACTTAATTATTTACATACGCCGCAGCCCGATTTCTGGACTGAAGTACATAAAAATATATACTTAACTATGGAACTGCTTTTGTCATGGGAGCGATTGAGATCAGCGTCTAGAATGTGTGCTTTGCTAGAAAAAGGGAAATGAGCTAGCTTAATTTGTGCCTTACTATGGAAGAGCTGTATGCGGGTGTCTGTAAAGTTATCGCAGTTGAATGCAAGCACAATCTATTAAGCACGAGAAGTCAGTCAGTTTCTAGAGAACCTTACCGGAGGAGAAACGTATGCAGCTGTACCTTACGATTGAAAGTACGGTGTGCTGTGCTAGCTCAAGAGTTGAACGCGGAATACTACTGCTGGAGCCAAAGATGTGCCATCTCCTAGGTCGCATCAAAAGCAGCCGCAGCAATCACTACAACAAACCTTGCGAGTTCCACAGAAGTATTTTGACCTCTGATAAACAAAAATGCCAGGACAGCATTAGGAAGTCGATCTCCGTTAAAAAAATCCCTTTATTTAAGCTTGGCTAGAAGTGCGTCTTGAGAGGCATAGGCGTGCGCAAGTGTGTGTGTGTGGGGGGGGGGGGGGCAGGGGTGACAGCGCCTCTTTAGTCACCAAAGACGGGGGGCGCAAAATCTGCCTTGTACAGTGACTTAGAAGGGGGGGGGGACGTCGCGATGAACCTTCGCCCCTCCTGCTGGGGAACCCCGCGCACGCCTATAATGAGAGGGTAACAACTTAATATAATGGGTCATGTTTTGCTCTAAAGCACTTTTGAGCATTTTATTTCCGTGGCCATTTCAAACATTTTAAAGCATGCTTATATACTTTTATGTTTTTTTATGAAGCCTTTTATATAGCGTTCAGTGTTCTTTGCCATGACTTGCAGCGTTCGACCCGGATCACTTGTCGTTGTTGAATAAATAGGCCTACATGAAAAAAAAAAACGTGTGGCTATGCTCTTTATTTATGTTTTGCCAGCTCAGATACAACGATAGGGTATTATAACTGTTTAGAAAAAGTTCCTTTCCACTATGTACAAAAACAAAAACTTGATAACATTTCGGTAATCAGGGGTACATACACATCGGTACAGCTATGTGCCACGTCATACCTCACTATCTTGCAGTGAACGCATCATTACTCTAATATTTATGACCAAGATGTGACATGGAGTGCAAAAGAACTCAGTGTGATACCGTGAAACAATGAATACAATGGTGCAATAGATGCAATGAAACACAATAGGTTACGCACGAAAGTGATAAACACAGATCGTGAGGGTAGGCAGACAAGAGCATGAACAACGACTCGACGGGCGCTGTCTAGCACCACGTCGGTCGAAAAGTAAGTGTACCCTTTCGTGCTGGACGTCGACAAAGGGTCACGACCAATGCCGCAGAAACTCGCGCTCCCCTAGGAAGAAGAGCTCCTCAGAGAGGAAAGCGAGGATCTCGCGTTTCATTCGCCCCAGTATCGGCCACAAAGCACGCCGGCGCCAATTTGAAGCCACGGCCTCGCATCTGTTTCGCCAAAGGCTCAACAGCCCCGAATATTAAAAGGGCTGAGAAGCGCCCGCGCGGAAATTGGGCATCGGTAACGAATGGCCGCACACCCTGTCCACGGACACACCTGCATGAACAGCGCGTCAGAAGACGCGTGCCACCTCGAATATACGGGTCGCGTGACGGTTAGTTTCAACCGCAGTGCAGTTGGGGCACGTGGTGACGCGCACCACTTGCCAACATCTGCAACCGATTTCGAGTGGGGAGCAAGCCCCAGCCCAACCGCCAAACAATGTCACGAAGGTGGCCTGGCAACGCACCTACAGTTATTCATTTCCATGGGCGGTTCGTTACAGATTGACGGTGCTGGGGCACCAAGGGCAGCAGAAGGGCGGCCATTGTGTGCACCACTCTAGCTTCGGTAACCTCTATCTCTGGGAACGTAGCCTCTGATCGTCGGTGAAATGCCAGGACTCGATACAAAAACTGTAGTTGAGTTGACTGGGGACCACGGTTTATAAGGCTAGCCGGAAGAAGTATTCATGCTCACAGCGGCTGGAGTCAAATTGGGCATCCCATGTCCTACCTTTCATCAAAGGCATTCGCGGAAATCGCTCCAACACAACCTTGCGAGTTTTATACAAATACTTCCTTAACGAGAGACCAACAAAAGAATGCCGGGGTACCATTATCAAGCACTTTTCAGTGAGGAAGGTAGTTTGCTTTATTTTTTAACACATGTTCTTCATGGGAAGGCAACAACGTAGTATCATGCATGAATGTTTGCTCTGACGCAGTTTTCAACATTTTATTCCGTGCCGATTCATGACGTGCCCCATCTGTGAGTTGGACTGATTTATCATGATGCCAGCAGATCTGATTGTACGCCGTACGTGTTCCAAGTGGGGGTACTTGACAACGAAAAGAAGAAGGTGTATGTGAGGAAGACTGTGGTTGGAAAAAAGTAATTTCGCTTTGGAATGCGGATACCCGTTTCTTATAATTTAACGTTTTATCTCCAAATCTCGGTGACTCAGTAGAACTGTAAGGGATTTCTATATGCGAGCATCTAAAAGCATGGACGTTGAAACTGCGCATGAGTATTGATCAAAGCCACTGCAGACTTCAGGTGATTGTCAAATGCGTTTTCTATAATTCGTTGCTCACTTAATTATTTATAATCATTCTTATTGAATTAAATTGCAAGTACTGAAATTCCTAAAACAATACAAATCGAACTTTCTTGCGCGTAGAAAGAATCGAAATAAAGCACAAAAGGATTTATATCGACTAATCAATACGCGATATTGATTGTGACCATCTAAACAAGGTAGGTCATGCATGCTTCGCAGCCGTGAGCAATCAGTTCTGATCACGACAGTTATCGGTGTAATTCTGCTATTGCCTCAAAACAACAACGACGTTTTCCGCCGCCCTAGCTGTCGCGGTAACAAGGTGAAAAGAAAACGCGGTTGGAGCCCGAATGGAACCCAGGCATTCTCCGTATTCTACATTCGCCGTATTCTCAAGTACTCTACAGCAGAGCCACGTCAGTGCTTCAAAGTGGTTTGTAAGAAAGAGTCTGCAGAGGGGACATTTTACAGCGAACCTGTTTAAGCCGAGCGTTAGTTCGTCTGTCGTGGTCAAAAAATTCGCAGCGCGATGATGTCACCTCGCGTTGCCTAGCAACCGCTGGTGCACCAGTGTACAGCTTCGCACTCGCTTCGCTGTCTCGCTATCTAGGCCTTGCGTTGCAAGGCCAACTACACGGCTCAAAAAGCTGGAAGTAGCTTGCACTAGTGGCGCAAGGCTTGAGACACACCGGAACTGATCGGCACCTCGCTGGCTCCGAGCAGAAGCTGAGCACTACTGGCTGCAACGAGGCACCGATGCACTCGTCTGTGATGCCGGGGGCACCTACCGAGACTGAAGGCTGGCTTAGAGTGGTGAGTGGGATTTAGTCTGTGCATCTCCTAGCAACCCTTGGCAATGCTTAGCAAAAACTTGGCAATGACGGGCGAAACATAGAAAAACCTAGCTTAACGTCGCAACACTTTGCAAAACTAAGCATTGCCTAGCAAAACTTAACAAAGGTTTAGCAATGCCTAGCAACAGTGAGCCTAACCTCGCAATATACAGCATACACTGGCAAAACATAGCAAAAACTGAGCAAAACCTGGACAGGCAGCACCAGCAATGTGTCAGTCTACTCTGCTCTGTCTCAAACCTTGCGCCCCAAGTGCAAGCCACGCCCAGTTTTGAGCTGGGCGTAGGATGTCGAGGGGTGAACCTTAGGGAAACGCGCCAACATGAGGGACCAGTGAGGCGCAGTGGAGTCTAAAATTGCCTGTCAGTATCAGTGTTGAGGAGCTCGCGCTTTCGAACATTTTTCATTCTCCCGATGAAGAAGCCGCCCGACGAGAGCATCAGCGACATCTGACGCTTGAAGGGGCATGTCGTCGCCGAGCCAACCGCGATGTTCGCGAAAGAGGCCCAGGCTAAGCGTCAACGAACGGAAGACTTGAAAAAGAAAAAGAAAGAAACAGAAGTACAATATAGCCTGACGAAGAATGGTCATAAGCTTCCCTGTTTGAACAGTGTTCGCGAAGTGGAGCAGGCAGGATTTTTTAATCTGTTTTCTTTTTTTTTTCCTTTTTCACAGCGAATTCTAAGCTGTCTGTGGGTATTGTTGGTTGTAACCTCATAATAAATGCATGCTCCGCCCACATACATCGCTGTCCCATCCGTGGAAATTTGCACATATTCCGCATCCAATTGCAGTTGCTCATTTTCATAACGTGAAGCACCTTTCGCGCACTTCATGTAGGTGCTTTTTCCATACAGAGACATGTTCGCATAGGCGTGCGTTCGAGAGTCGCAGGGGGGCGACGGCCCCCCCCTAATCGTATAAGGGGGGGGGGGAGCGCCAATTCTGCCCCATAACTTTACAAGTCGTACTTTTTACATCATTGTTTAGTGCGTAGGGTCATGGCAACCCATGTTTTTTTTTTAGAATGGCGACGAAGGACCACTGATGTTGCATTGAAAGAACTGCTTACTTCCCACCTTAAGGGGCCCCTCACCAGGTGACATAACGAATTTTAGTTAGACACTGGAAGTTGTTGCGCGCCCAGTAAAATGCATAATGCCACAAGATTTTTTTTAATCGGTCCATTCGAAGCTGAGAAAACGAATGTTTTAAGGCGGTGGGAAACCATGATGCGAGGGGTCTTGCTTTAAACCCTTGCCGCTCGCCCCGTGTAGCCTTCGCAAGCCCAATCACTTCCCTGCCCTCTTCGGCACGCGAGCGGGAGGACCACATGACGCATACGCATGAACACGCCAAGCGCACACAGTGTCACGAGCGCATGACGTGCCCGAACCAGCCCAAGCCCCCGAGTCGCGAGCGGTGTTGTGGCGGCAATCTTTGCGCTTCATCTCTGCAAGTTATGCCGAATGCACCCTCGCCAATCACTTGGCTTTTAATAGAGAGTTTGAGAATTGGGGACCCAGAGACCTTGGGAACCCAAGAAGCTTGCGAGCCGCCAGGGCGCATGCGCAGAACCCCAGCCACTCTTGGGCTTTTGCGCTCACGTTGACCCGAGACGCAAAACTCGAAAACTATACTCTGTCCCAGAAGTTCCGTGCAGCGCTGTGGAAGCTACAGGCCTTCTCAACCAATCACGAGGGCGAGCACATCTAAGTGTGTCCTTCCGCGCCATGTCGTCTGCTAGCGGCGACCGCTGCAGCGAAAGCGGCAAGAGCGTCTCGGGACACTGTGCAACTGCGCAGTGAGATGAGCTGTAATTAGGCACTTTTAGCTGGGCATTTACGATCCGCTCCGGCCAGACCGGTGAATGCACATGAACGCGTAGAAGGATCTGTAGTGCGCGTGACTCAATTAACACACAAACACGTTGAAAGAACTACAGTGCTCGTGCGCAGAACGATCGTGCGACCGGCGGAACGTAGAACGCATTTTTCGCTCCGCTCGTGAAGCCAACTTACCGGAGCGTGAAGGTGCGTCCACTTGGTTTCGCCGTCATTTTGCAGCCAAGCTCACCGCGTCTTGGCAACACGCGCTAGTCGAAAACACGAAATACATGCAGCACCTTGCACTCTCTCGAGACGCTACATCTGGGGCTGAGCGTAAGCGACGCTCAGCTAAAAGAACCTATTGTGAAAGCGGTTAAATATTCTCCTCGGCACCGTAAAAGCGCGCGTCTTCGAGATACATGCATGATATCGCACAGGTGAACCAGGCGCCGCCATTTTTACTAAGGAGTGACCAAATCTGCCACCGCGGACTAATCACAACCCAAGACTGGGTCCTCCGCGGCGCTGTGGACGCTCGGGCTGTGCGGACTACTCATAAAAGTTTAGACAGTGTCGTACCATTCCTTCGTACTTTATAAGTAAAAACATAACGCATACGAGCCACAACAGCGTTATTTCTTTCGCCATTTGCATGCTATAACACGTACAAGCAAGAACTCTTTGTTCAGTATCATGGAGCCACAAAAATTGTTTTATACAGAAAATGCGACAAAATCGTCATACAAATCACAGCTACAACACGCAGAGAAGCCTTGAAGTAAAAATCCTCCGACGAGACCGCTTGCAAAAGTCATGAGGACAAACAACGGGCTACGTATATGGGGCACTACATCTCGCTTCGCAACAACCTGCGCTCGAGGGTCGTGTAGCCTTGGCTCTGCTGCACGGAACTTCTGGAACAGAGTATAGCGTGGGGCCCCAAGGCGTCTTGGGTCACCTGCGAGAAGACACAGACGCAGCGCGAGCCACTGCGCAGTATGGGTCGCGTCTCGCATGATTTTAATTTCGTCACGCGTGGCGCTCCGTGCGCTAGACCCAACGCAGCCTGCGTTGGCCCAATTCTCAAACTCTGCTGATCTTCCGAACGCAAGAGCAGGCTGCCTAACGAAGCTTGGGGGCCCAGCGTCTTGGGCCCCAGTTTTCAAACTCTTTAACATTTTACTGAGCACAAAATCTGCAACATTTGTATGGACGCGAGGCTAGCGGTGTGCCGAATGAACATCTAGTTAGACGCGGGAGGATAAATGAGCCTAATGAGTGCTGGAAGGCGGTAGAAAATTATTTTGGTTGTAAGGGGTGGCGTCTGCACGATGCGCAAAGCAGGAGAACATGAACGCATGCGAAATGGCGCGAGATTAGTCTCGCATCTCGCTACGATTCGCAGTAAAAATAAAAATAAAACGCACACATTCCCTTTGTGTATCTCATTATTTCTCTCAAGTTTCATTCATCTATTCAAGCAACAAATTGCACAAACTACACATGTGCTGTCAAATAATTATTGCAGTGTCACGTGCTACTGTTGGCGACGTCAGGGCACAGTCGTCTACGTAGAGGAGCGACGTCACAGCACTATCATCTACGTAGGGCCATTCCGCGGCGCGCAGCGTTGCAAATTTTGGCAGGCGTGATCGTGAACGGCAGTGTATGCAGTGCGCTCGTCAGCTCAAAATTGTCAACCTGGTGAGGGGCACTTTAATGATTTAGATCCCTCTGTAATCGACTACGGGAGAGCATAAAGCCGTCCCAGCGTTGCAAGAAGACGCTTCGAAATGGAGAACTTCAACAAGTGCTGCGAAAGCCAGAACAGCATGCCATATGATACGTCTCATAAAACGCACCTGCGGTAATTGTTCTAATAAACCTTGCGAGTTTTATTTAAGTGCTTAGTTAACGTTTCACCAGCGAAAATGCCGGGAGAGCATTATCAAGTCATTCTCCGTGAAAAATGTTCGCTGTAATTTCATTTTTATCAGAAATACGTCTTGCGATGGCAACAACATAATATTAGGCGTCAATTTTCATTCTAATGTAGTTTCGAACAGATAGCAATAACGTGTATGTCATCACAGATAGCAATAACGTGAGGCGTCATCATGACGGTAGAAATTCTGACGTGTCGTCTTGTAACTTAACGCCACATGATACCATTGTAGCGCCTTCGTTTGGGTGGCGAACCAAACGGGAGAGCGCGCGACCTCAAGAGATGGAAATAAAGGCGACGCTTGGCAGTGGCACGTGAAGCCACGGCTCGTGTTCCCCGATGGTGTCGATCCTTCGCTCCTGTGGCATAAGCCTACACCGTCATCACATGACATCGTAGCCGGGTGAAAGGTGGGCTTATCACGGAGGCAGTGCATAACCAGGTGAGGTGCCTCCTTTTCATGAGAAAGTGCGAAACCACGCTAGGTGCAGAAAGCTTTCGGAGGGTGCCGAGACAGCATCAAAAGATCTAGGGAGCCCACATGACAGGCCGGTCATGTCGGCTTGCTAATACATCGACTGAGAAGAACAAGAAGATGGCCTTCGCCATCGAGTCGTCTTAGTTGAATGCACAAGGGACCCTGCGGATTTTTCTTCCTTCTTTTCTTTTTTTTTTTGCCCGTGCGGGTATAACGGCCGTCTTTTACAACCATCGGCTGTAGCTGTGATGACAGTGCCGCAGTCGTATTGTTGGGTCTGTGAAGAGGTTTATTGGTCGTTGAAAGACGTAATGGTCGTCAGCGGCAAGCGAGTGAGAAGAAGCGTCCAGAGGCACAGCGGCGATCCGAAACACGAGCCGAGCGAGCCGAGCGTTGGCGATGCTGCTGGATGGAGGCGCATCTTCTTCTTCACAATCGCCCCCGCTGAAAAAGGAGCCATCCTGGCGACCTAAGAAGTTTCAGGTAGAGGCTCATGGTACGGCTTGAGGCGGGAAACATGGACGATGTCACGTCCACGCCGGCGCATGTCATCCGATCGAGAAACTGGCTCGATAAGAAAATTAACTGGAGAGGTTTTCTCAAAGATTGTGTAAGGGCCCTCGTACCTTGGAACGAGCTTCGAGGAGAGTCCCGGAGTCTGGTTTGGGACAGAGAGCCATACGAGAGACCCTGGGGCATAGCTAGGGTCTGGAAGTGAAGTGCTGCTGTTTTCTTTCTGTCGCTGCTGCTCTTGCGAGGTAAACGTGCGGGCGAGCTGGCGGCACTCTTCGGCTTGTCGAGCAGCTTCGGAGACAGGTGGACACTCGGAAGCATCAGGACGGTAGGGAAGTAGGGTGTCAATAGTATGTGAAGGCTCGCGTCCGTAAAGGAGAAAGAAAGGCGAAAATCCGGTAGTTGTTTGTATCGCGGTGTTGTATGCGAATGTTACATAAGGGAGAACACGGTCCCAGTTGCTATGGTCAGATGCGACGTACATCGAGAGCATATCACCCAGGGTGCGGTTAAACCGTTCCGTGAGCCCGTTAGTCTGCGGGTGGTATGCTGTGGTTGTCCGATGAATGACGTGGCATTCCGAGAGCAGAGCTTCGACGACCTCGGAGAGAAAAGCGCGGCCTCTGTCACTAAGGAGCTCTCGAGGGGCGCCATGTCGAAGGATAAAGTGACGTAAAATGAAAGAGGCGACATCCCGAGCGGTAGCGCTAGGCAAAGCGGCAGTTTCGGCGTAGCGTGTCAGGTGGTCGACAGCCACGATAATCCACCGGTTGCCATCTGCGGTCATTGGAAGGGGACCGTAGAGGTCAACGCCGACGCGATCAAATGGCTTGGCAGGGCATGGAAGCGGCTGCAATGCGCCGGGCGCACGTAAAGGTGTCGATTTGCGTCGTTGGCAGTCAGGACAGCACTGCACGAATTTCCGCACAAAATTGTACATGCCGCGCCAGTAATAGCGATAGCGAAGGCGCTCGTATGTCTTGAACACCCCGGCATGGCCACATTGCGGATCGTCGTGAAGAGGGGCGCATACTTGTGATCGCAAGCTGCGTGGAATGACCAGTAGCCATCGGCGGCCATCGGCAGCGTAGTTGCGGCGATGAAGCAGTTGATCGCGGATGGTGAAATGGGAAGCTTGACGACGGAGGGATCGAGATACAGGAATGGTGGATGTTCCACATAGATAATCAAGAAGAGAAGCGATCCACAGGTCACGACGTTGTTCGGTGGCAATGGAGTCCAGATCGAGAGATGACAAGGGGTGGACGCATGTGGTTGCGCACGCTGGATCTGGCGGTAAAGGTGAGCGGGAGAGGGCGTCGGCGTCAGAGTGTTTCCGTCCGCAGCGGTATACGACGCGAATGTCGTACTCCTGGATGCGAAGTGCCCATCGCGCTAGGCGGCCAGAAGGGTCCTTCAACGTGGCGAGCCAGCAAAGCGCGTGGTGATCGGTTACTAGATCGAACGGGCGGCCGTATAAGTACGGCCGGAACTTTCCAAGCGCCCACACCAGAGCCAAACACTCTTTTTCAGTCACGCTGTAATTCGTTTCGGCTTTCGTCAGCGTGCGACTAGCGTAGGCGACGACGTATTCGGAATAGCCGGGCTTTCGTTGAGCGAGGACAGCGCCAAGCCCGACCCCGCTGGCGTCTGTGTGTACTTCGGTAGGAGCCGTCGGATCGAAGTGACGAAGAATAGGTGGGGAGGTGAGCAGGCGGCGCAGTGTAGCGAAGGCTACGTCACATGCAGAGGACCAGGAGGAGAGGTTCACGTCACCGCGAAGAAGCTGGGTTAACGGTGACATGATGGATGCAAAATTGCGAACAAAGCGCCGGAAATAGGAGCATAGACCTACAAAACTTCGAAGTTCCTTCATGGTCGTGGGCTTAGGGAATTCCGCGACTGCACGAAGTTTTGCAGGGTCAGGTAATACGCCCTGTTTGGACACGATGTGGCCTAAGATGACGAGCTCCCGGGCAGCGAAGCGGCATTTCTTGAGGTTAAGCTGAAGGCCAGCGTTGGTCAGACAAGTCAAAACGTGCCTGAGGCGACGGAGGTGTGTAGGGAAATCATGGGAGAAAACCACGACATCGTCGAGGTAACACAGGCACATAGACCACTTTAGACCACGTAGCGTATTATCCATAAGTCGTTCAAACGTAGCAGGCGCGTTACAAAGTCCAAAGGGCATGACGTTAAACTCGTATAGGCCATCAGGTGTAATAAACGCAGTCTTCTGGCGATCGGCTTCAGCCATAGGAACTTGCCAATAGCCAGACCGCAAGTCCAGTGACGAGAAGAATTCTGCTCCGTGAAGGGTGTCAATGGCGTCGTCAATGCGCGGCAAAGGATAGACGTCCTTGCGGGTTATCTTATTCAAACGACGGTAGTCCACGCAAAACCGGATAGATCCATCTTTCTTACGCACCAGTACGACAGGAGACGCCCAGGGACTGTGCGATGGTCGAATAACGTCTCTACGAAGCATGTCTTCGACTTGGTTGTTAATGACGCGGCGCTCTTCAGCGGAGACGCGGTATGGTCTTTGACGCAGCGGCTGGTGTAAACCGATGTCAACATAATGTTGTACTTGCGACGTGCGGCCCAGTTGAGGTTGCGACACATCGAAAGAATTCCGGAACTCGTGCAGAAGAGCAAGTAGGTCAGCGTGTTCGGCAGGGGTGAGGGTATCGGCGATGGCACTGGAAAATATATCACTGGATGACTCCCCGAGTGCCGACAGGGCATTTGGTGCGTCGCAGCAGTCATCCGGGACGTCAACCAAAGACGAAGAGTCGAGATCTTCCACGCGGCCGAGACATTCGCCTGCAAGCAGCGTGACAGGTGCAGAGAGCGGATTCAAGACGAATATATTGCTGCTGCCGGCGGCGATGTCAATCGTTGCGAAAGGTAGCGGCAGAGCTCTACGACTCGTGAAGACATCGGACGGCGTGAAAAAGACTGTAGGGTCGGTGTGGGCGTTGCAGGAAACAGGGACCAGTGCGAAAGTGCCAGGCGGAATGTCGGTATCCTCACGAACGAGCAGCTTGGGCGGCTGATGAAGAGCGTCAAGTAATGGGGCGTCACACAATGGGGAAAACTCAACTTCGGCGCGTGCGCAGTCGATGACGGCATTATGGCGGGATAGGAAGTCCCACCCGAGGATGACGTCATGCGAACAGGCAGAAAGGACAATGAACTCAACGATGTGCAGATTGCCTTCAATGACCACTCTTGCAGTGCAGGCTGCGAGAGGCGTCACTTGCTGCGCGCTTGCGGTGTGGAGCGACAGTCCCGAGAGCGGCGTCGTTACCTTTCGTAATACACGGCAGAGATTAGCGGCTATGACAGAAACGGCGGCGGCGGTGTCCACAAGGGCAAAAGTACGAACACCTTCAACAGTTATGGCGACCACGTTAGTTGGGGAGGAGTGAGGGCTTGGACAGTTCGGAGATGGCGCAGTTCTTGCCTCTTGAACTGCGGCGTTTAGTTTTCCTGGTCGGAGGGTCCGGGCCGGCGACGCATGGGGGACGGCGATCGCCGCCGAGGAAATGGTGAGCGCTGCGGCTGGAAGTCAGGGCGGTGAGTAGGGGCATCGCGCGGTGATGGGCCAGGAACGTATTGGAGGAAGGGCTGGCTTCCGGCTTGCGACGACCGGGCACGGTCGCCGAAAGTTTGGGGGCGACGGCGGCAATAGCGGGCGACGTGTCCAGGAGTGTAGCAGGCGTAGCAAATCGGTCGATTATCAGGCGTCCTCCATGGATTGGCGATTGTCGGTGCTGCCCAAGTGGAAGGATAGACAGGCGGTTGCGTGGGCTGCGAGTGCGTAGTGTAAGGTGGTTGCGGAAGCCTACGCAGAACGTCAGCATACGTGAGGGGCGCGGCTACAGGCTGCACGGCTTGCGCATAGGCGACAGGAGCGGCCACAGGCTCCGATGCACGCGCGTAGTGAACAGGGTTGGATGGAGGCGGCTCGCGGCGCGCAAGGGGAACAGCGTGGGCAACCTCCTCCGAAATAAGAGTGCGGAGCGGGGTGGGCAGACGGGTGGTAGGCTCGTGAGTAAAAGGCATTAAGGAAAGTTGGCGGGCAACTTCCTCGCGGACGAAGTCTCGAACCTGCTGAAGCAACGTCGAATGGTCAGGCATGGTGTCGAGACTGCACAGCGACTCGCCACCCCGTGGAGGCTGCCGAGTCAGAGCGCGCTGCTTCTTCAACTCGTCGTAGCTTTGACACAAGCTGACGACTTCTGAAACTGTGCCCGGATTCCTAGCCAAGAGCATTTGGAATGCGCCATCGTCAATGCCCTTCAGGATTTGTTTGATCCTGTCAGCTTCGGGCATGGTGTCGTTGACACGTCGACAAAGGTCGACGACGTCCTCAATATAGCTTGTGAAGCTTTCTCCAGTCTGCTGTGAGCGGACGCGCAAGCGTTGCTCTGCGCGCTGCTTGCGGACAGCTGGTCGACCGAATACTTCAGAGCAGGACGTCTTGAAGACGGTCCATGTGGGGATGTTTTGTTTGTGGTTGTTGTACCACAATTCGGCGACGCCAGTCAGATAAAATATGACGTAGCCTAGCTTGTCGGGGTCATCCCACTTATTATGCGCGCTTACCAGTTCGTAGTGGTCAAGCCAGTCTTCCACGTCGGTCTCATCTGCACCGCTGAAGACCTTTGGGTCCCGGAGCCGAGGAAGCCCGGTGCAGGTGACGGACAGGGACGAAGGCGCCGGTGGGTTTGCGTGGTCAGTCATGATCGGCGGTAGCGTCCGGCTACGCAGCTCCAGGGTGTAGCGACGGGGATGAACAGCACCCTCCACCAAATGTGAAGAGGTTTATTGGTCGTTGAAAGACGTAATGGTCGTCAGCGGCAAGCGAGCGAGAAGAAATCGTCCAGAGGCACAGCGGCGATCCGAAACACGAGCCGAGCGAGCCGAGCGAGCCGAGCGTTGGCGATGCTGCTGGATGGAGGCGCATCTTCTTCTTCACAGGTCCATTTTTTTATTTACGACATAGACTTGCCCTTAAGTCATAATATTTGTTGTGTATATTTGTGTTAAATGTGCGCCACTTAGGCCGGTGTTGTGTATGTTGGGTCCAATTACGCATGCCAAAGCCTCGTTCACATTTAACACGCCCACAGCAACGACTGTGTTCGCGTGTTCTTCTTATAAACTTCGTCAAGGGGGTAGTGAGCAAAAATAGGAAGAAATAAAGAAAACATCGAACTTACGCTCCCGAGACGCAACTGTTTGGACTCACAGAGTTTGTTTCAAACATTCTTGAACACGTGGCTGTGTATTTGCATGATTATCAGTGCGTGGCGGCTGCACGCCAGCGCGCGCGGGACCGGGCATCGACGGTCGTGACGTCATTTGTCCCCGTGGCCGATGGAGGGTGCACGTTTAATGTCCCCAGGAACGGGCGTGCCAACCTAGCCAATCTTTCCTTTCTTTCTCCCCTCTTTTACACGCCACTTCCACAAAGTCGCTGAGACGTAATATCTTTAGGAGCTTTATCCCACCCGGGTCCATTGTGCGCTGCTGGTGGCGATCGCACTGGTTCTAGGAACCGCAGAGGGAGTGGAGCCGGTTGAGAGACGCGAGCTAGGGGCTGGTACGGTTGGCACGCTCAATACTGCGGACATCACACGTCACCAATCGTCACCACCTCTAGTTTGCGGCGCGCATGCTAGAGACTGCAGTTTGTGAATGTCGCATTAAATTCAGTATTTCCCGCTAGTTCCTGCTGAAGTGACGGTTGCGTCTACCCATTTCAGCACCCACTCTATCAATTTTGCTGAAAGTCTGAAAATCCAATTTTGGTCAGTAGCTTTCCAACGCCTGAATAAAAAAGCTGTCTCGATAATAAATTCCTGTCTATACGCTGCGAAAACAAGATCTTATATTAATTTTTTTATCAGAAGGTTATTTTCGGAAAAGAATAACGCAGTATGCCGCTCAGGTTCTGCCGCAATGTAATCTTGAACACCTTATATGCCTGCAGCTTTTTGCCGTGTCCAGAGTGTGAATGCGCCCCTTCAAGGAAGACTGCACTTTAAGCATACTGCAGACTACGTTGTAAGCGTTCACAGTGTAGTATTCGACAAGGAAACTTCCAACGTGCGCATCACTACGCTCACGGCTAGCGAAAATTTGTTTCGCTGCGAATACGTACTGCACGTATTTCCTATAGTTTACCATATCTTTATCGAAGTTTTGTGGTTAAGTTTCTCTGTCCTGTGTTTTCATCTGCATGCAATCTCAGTGCATTTCCGATCACTAGGCGAGCGCATTGAGAATTGCAATAGAAAAGCAGCATTAGAGCCTGTTAAAGTGTTTGCTTGGAGATTTGACAGCGATAGCCTTAAACTGTTAGTGAAAACTGTTCGAAGGGGTCCTCCTCGCAAAAAATGAATAATTAAGGCGAGCGTAGGACAATTTCTCGGACAATGCAATACCGGGCGAACAGGCGCTGGGGCTCGAACTAGTACAAACACACCGCTGCCGATATTAATTAATAATTAATTAAGGTGAAAGCTTTAAATGCCTCATCGAACACAAATATTGACTGTATAGGTCGGATTCCCGCGTCGGTGGCGTCCTGTGGCGTCGGGAACAAGTGATGCAAAAAAGCATCACTTGATGTCGTCAACGTATAAGGCAATAATGTCGCGAGAGATGGCCGTAATTTGTTTGGCATCATGACGTTACTGTGACATTACGTGATGTAACGTCACATTATGACGTCATCACATGACATTTTATGGGATCTTCGGCTGGCGGCACTCGTGGCGTTTTTTGCGCACTCGTGCAGTGCCGTACGTTCGTCTGGTCACCACGCGTGTGGTGCCACACGTTCGGCTGGGCCGGCCACGACACGAGTGCACGCCACCGCGCCACCGTGGAGGTCAGCGGTGGAGCAGCGTGGTGCAATCCCGTCGTTCAGCGCGCGCTGGCCGACGACGCGGCCAACGCGGCGCCGTCCCATCAGTGCAGGCGCAATTTACAGCTGGCGCTGCTGCAGAACCCGGCCGGACGGCAGGTAAAACATGCGCGCGCTGTAAATCGTCCGGCCGTGCTCACACAAGGCTACTTTTGCTGTCGGGATTTCACCGGAGAGCGAAAACGATGCAGAAACGTGCAACCTTCGTCGAGTTTGTGCAAAATATACGCAGCAAAAGCGCGTGTATAACAGGCGAGCACACGCTGAACGTACAGCGTCTCGCAGGCGTTTCTAATCGTCTGGTTTTTCGTCGTTTGCTCTCTTAATCCCAGTAGAAATTTGCCGTTGCAAAGTGTCGTCTGCTGAATTTCGACTGCTGTGCGCGTCTCGGAGACGGGGCTGCTGTCGCAGATTCGAGTTTAGTGGCTCACACGTTCGTCTGGCCCGTAGCGGGGCCTGAAACTCGGGCGGTGTTTCACGTAACTTCCCTTCCACCGTCACGGTGCCAGTGCGGCTCAGCCGAAGATCCCATTACATTGGTAAAAGCTGAGCAGATCACGCAGGCAGTGCAAAACCAGGTTAGGTGGTTCCGATCTTGGAGGCAGTGCAATGCCACGTTAGGCGCTGAAAGATTTCGGAAGGTCGCGGGGCGGCATCAGTACATAGACTCAGAAAAAAAGACGATGGTTTTCGCCTTCCAGTCGTCTTCGGTGAATGCATGGGACCCTGAGATATTATGTATTTGTTTATTTATTAAACGAAAGTGTTTTACGCCAGCGTCCACCAAGACTTCCGGGACGTATTTCAGTCACGCAAATGACGTCGAAAAAATACAGACGCCGGGATGGCAAAGAAAAATTAAAAAGGAAAAAGTTCCAGCAACGGGAGTTGAACCCACGACGTCTCGGTCCGCGACAACAGCTGCGGGGCACGCTATCCACTGCGCCACGATCGCTTTCACTTTTTTCGTTGTTGCCTCACACAAGTATATTCACACACTAATAGTAAACCAGGCAACAGCACAATCATACACCATCAGCTGTTCGCTGACTGCATGTTAAAACTTTGGCGCGTGTAACGATTAAACTCTGGAGAACCACTTGGTTACATTCATCTGCACTTTCCGTATTTCGACTAAACGAGGCACACCTTCGCAAAAGTAATTGCGAACAGGTCTAACTTCCACATAGGCATTGTTAAAGGCCGTTCGGGTTTGCCATATACTATACAGGCCCAGGAGCATAATAAGGTCGTAAGGTACCCCATCTTCATTTTCAACGGAAAGAAACGGTCACATACTCTGGAGGCTTTATAAACGCGTCTTTTATATCTCAATTTCCTCTCACAGTGCTCGGTCGGCAAGGTGGTGTCGCCGTCTGGGAGCGGTGAAGCGAATGTAATGAATTATGATCGCGGCTACGGCGATTAGTTTTTGCAATGCGTCGTTGTTACGCGTCCATCCCAATCGGCGCGTTTAAAATAGACGCGCAATTTTGTAAACGCCTTTGCACACCGCGAGGTGGTGACTTTAGCCCAATCCTCGGCCTCGCACATAGCATGCATCCATATTAAAAAATCACAGCATATCCACGGAGTGAATGATGATGAGTGGGCGAAGCTGCGGAGGTTCATCGGTAAACCGTGAATCTTCCGTGAATTCTGCCCAGTACATCATCACCGACGTGAGATAGGGCGCGTTTATACTAAAGGTTCGATGAGTTATGACGACTTGCAGCTCACTTTAATTTTACATGTACGCTGTGAATTTTCATTGTTTAGAAAACCATTGCTTTAGAAAAATCTGGCGTCTTTCGTTAAGCAGCTGGCGTCTTTTCGTTTTGCTTTAGAAACATCTGGCGTTCTATCGTTTTGCTTTTACAAAACATCTGGCGCCTTTCGTTGGTTTATTTCATCAATCAACGGCGTTTTGAACAAAATTTTTATTGTTTAATCACGCACAGGAGAAATCTCACCAGGCACTACCTTGGAGGTAAACAATGGCTGCTAATGGGAATGAGAGACAGAAGAAGTCGGCTTTTAGCTAACACTTACACTTCTACTTCTACTAACGTTTCCTACTGGAACATGCCAATGGCTGCTAATGGGGAATGAGAGACGGAAGAATGCGGCTTTTAGTTAACGCGCACGCTGCGAATTTTTTATTGTTCAACAACGCACAGGAAAAATCTCCCACCGGCACCACCTTGGAGGTCAAAGCGTAAGACTTGTTACGGACTACGACTACTACTACTACTACTACTAAGACGACGACGACTACGAGGGACGAACGGGTGCCGCCTTAAGGAGCTTCGCCCCTAAAAAAGCTCTGCGACGCGCGCCTGCCACGCCTGAATATAACATCGCGTTACCCGCTTTCGCTCGCCCCGAGAAACGACGCGGCTGGGCTAGAGGTTAGACACGACGCGCGTTGCATTTTCCTCTAGTCCCGCCGTGGTGTGCAGTAACTATTTAATATGTGGCTGGATGGCAGCCTTAGCTTAAGCTCTGCGTCACATCCGCGACGCTGCTCTGGCTGTCACACGCTTTTTCTGATTACGCTCTGACCTTTACATCGTTAACTACTACAGCTACCACAAAATCATTGTTTCATCATTGATCATGGACGTTAGTGGTCGCGATGGAGATGTGCCACCAAACGTGACCGTGGGTGCATCCACCTTAAACGGGGCTATAGGTGCGAAACACCAATATTATTTGTGCAAGCTCTTTAATGTCAATTTACAGTAAGCCTGCAACTACCTATGTAACAACACGTTTTACTTTTGTGTAATACCGATTCCTATGATGGAGGGATTAACCATGTTTTTATTTATTTATTTACCTATTCATTTAATTCATTTATTTATTTATGTTTCTCTGAGGTTATAACACATATTTATACTGAGTGACTCACAAGTCGCTATCAGAAATTTAACGAAAGGGTGAATTTCACAACAAGCCCTCACAGTCATCGTTAACACCAATGAATTAATCAAAATAGATGAACTGAGATAACTAATGTGGTTCCTGACACACAGAGGTGCTGATACCTCAAAGCCGATCGAGATGGCCCGCAAGTTGTAGGGAGAATTAGGCCACCGCGCAACCTGAACGGACCTCTCGGTGACGGACATCTCTGGTGCCGCCAAGATACCACTAAAAGATACAAGCTACACAGAATACACACAACATTACAGAGAGGGAAGGGGCGTCTTCCCCGCACAACACCCGAGTCTACTAAGGAAACAAGCGGCTGAATAGTGATGGTTACTGTGAACTTCAACTCAAACCCTGCACACCCGCACAGGAGCTACCCACACTTATACGGTTATCCTTGGAGAACACATGCGAGCTATGCAAAACAGAAAATGCTTAATGGAAACATATACTCTGGGATTGTCCCAAGATATAAAGAAGGTCCCCCCTGAGGCCGTTCGGGAGCGGTGCTGGATAGCGATGCTCAGCAATGAGGTCGAAGACAAAATATTGGCTATCCAGCAGGCCAGGGAGGCTATAGGAAGACATGGTCTCCACGCCTCTACCGTTGCGGTCTAGAACGAAGCAGAAACCCGCCAAATCGTGTAATAAAGCTTATTCACCAGCTCACTTGCCAAATTTCTTTATTTATTATTTCTTTATTTATTTATTTTCATATGCCGGAGACCTAAATCTGCGCTGTATGATTCTAAGATACCTACTCTACTACGGAAGTGGTTTTGTCTTAGGAGTTATTGTGCGTAATCAGTGACTAGTAATTATGTTGTGTGGTTTGTAAAATGACTTAAGTTATTTAGCTTACGTTGTACCTTACCGTGGAAAAGGTTTATGCGACTTTCTGCAAATCTATCGCAGTGGAATGCCAGCAGCACCACTTTAGCACGAAAGGACAATCATTAAAGCCTAGTATGGAAAAGACGTATGCAGCTGTCCAAAGGCAAATATCGCAGAGACACTTGTTTTAAAAACATGTTTGCAACGAAGGGTTTTAAACAACGCCGGCCGGTCCTGATAATATTATTAATGGATTGATTGACTTTACTATACTGCAGCCTTATTGTGTGCTGTGCCTTTTGAAAGTATGTACTCTACTAAGGGACCCCTTTCTTTCCTAAGAGTGATTGAGCACGATCAGTCACGAGTGGCTAGATAGTTTGGTTTTTGGAAAAGAGTTAAATCATTTACCTTGTACCTTACCGTGGAAGAGCTGTATGCGGGTGTGCGTGAAGCTATCGCAGTGCAATGCAAACACGGCAGTACAATGATTTAGAGCACCCTACCACTGGAAATTTCGAGAAGTACGGGCACTCTGGTTTGGTTGACGATGTAAATTATAACATACTACTGTTTAGAAAAAGTTTATTTACACTATGTACATATACTAGAACCCGACGACATTCTGTTAATCAGGATTACATACACATCGGCACAGTTTCGCGCCACGTCAAACATCACTATGGTGTGATGAACGCATCATTACTGTAATATACATGACAGACGTGACATGAAGTACAAAGGAAAATAAATGAGTTACAAACAATTGATACAATGATACTATGGATACTATGAAACACAATGGGGTACAGGGAAAAAGCGGCAAACACAGATCGTGAGGGCGGGCAGACAAAAGCATAAACATCTGCTCGACGGGCGCTGTCTAGCACCACGTCGGTCGAAAACTAAGTTGCACCCTGTCGTGTTCAACACCAACGAAGGGGCACGACCAATGCCGCAGGAACTCATGTTCCCCTATGAAGAAGAGTTCCTCAGAGAGGAACGCGAGGATCTCGCGTCTCATTCGCCCCAGTATCGGCCACAACGCGCGCCGGCGGCAGCTTCCCGCCCCGGCTTGGCATCGGTTTCGCCAAAGGCTGAACAGCCCTGCAACTATTAAAAGCGCTGCGAAGCGCCTGCGTGGAAATCGGCCATTGGCCACGAATGGTCTTACACCCTCTCCACGGAATCCTGCATTAACTGTGCGCCAGAATACGCGTGCTACCGCACATTCAAGGGTCGCATGGCGGTTAGTTTCCACCGCCGTGCAGTTGGGGCACGTGGAAACGCGCACCACTTGCCAACGCTGCAACCTATCTCGAGTGGGGAGTAAGCCCCAGCCCAACCGCCAGACAAAGTCCCGGAGGTGGCCTGGCAATGCAGCTACAGTTATTCGTTTCCATGGGCGGTTCATTATAGTGTGACGGTGTTGGGGCACCAAAGGTCGCAGAAGGGCGGCCATTGTGACCACAATTTTAACTTCAGTGACCGCTATGTCTGGGCCAGTAGCCTCTAGGCGTCGATGAAATGCCAGAATGGCTCTATACAAGGACGGTAGTTGTGTTGACTGAGGGCCACGGTTGATAAGGCTGTCCGGCATTAAAACACGTAGGAATGGCCCAAGGTGGTAACGGGCCAGGGTCTGAGCGGGCGTATCGTCACAACTTAGTATTCTTAATAAAGTGCGTAGGCACAAGATGGAAGCGGTGGTAGAAACGTCGGGGAATGCAAAGCCGCCAAAGTCTCTCGGTTGAGCTAACGTCGGACGAGATAACAGTTCTGTACCACCAGACCAGAAAAACGAGGTGATGCAACTTTGTACTTTCCTTGAGATGTGAAGAGGGGGTTTTACGGTATGGCAAAGGTACCAAAATTTTCCCAGGTGGACCGATTGAGGTAAGTATCGGCGTTCCAGAGGGGAAGATCAAAGTGTTTGGCAGCCATGACATCATTTTCAAGAGTTTGTACGACGGATGACCAGATGTTGTCATGGACACCAAATGCATTGAAAGTGACTCCAAGGATCGTAATGGTAGGAGACCATTGTAAAGGTGACGTGGTACTAACCCGACCACTGGGATTACCAATCAAGAAGTACTGGCTTTTAGAAAAGTTTAACCGTGCACCTGAGATCATGCCGAAATGATGAAAAGTGTTAAGGGCATGTTGTAGCGACTGTATGAAAGGCTGTCGTACTGCTGCCGGAGCCAAAGCATGCATGGCATCACCTACCTCTTACAAAACACAGCCATAGTAATTGCTCTAACAAACGTTGCGAATTTAACACAAGTATATCGCTAACTTCTAAGCTACGAAAATCCTGAGGTGACATTGTCAAGTCATTATCCGTAAAAAAGTTATCTTTAATCGAATGTTTGTTTGAAATGCGTCTTGAGAGGGCAACAACGTAGGGTTATGGGTTATATTTTGCCTTAAGGGCCTTTGGAGGAGGTTATTGAAGTGCAGGTTTCCGACATTTTTAAGCATGCTCAATGACTCACGGTAGGCGAAGAATAAAAAAAATCACAGCATATCCACGGAGTGAATGATGATGAGTGGTTGTAGTAGTAAACAACTTTATTAGGAAAGCCGTCGGTTTCCTAAGCGGAGATGGCTGTCAGGCCGTGCCTGGTTGCCACCTCGTCAGCGCGTTTGATGGCCCGGAGCTGGGTGTCCAGGCTTGTGGTCGTGAGGGTTCTCTCCCAGGCCTCACTTGACGGTGACTGTCCTAGGAGGTCTGGTGGGGGAGGGTCCTTGCTGCATCCCCAGATGATGTGGTCCAGGGTCGCGGTCTGTGTCTTGCAAAGGGTGCAAGTAGATGTGAAGAGAGCTGGGTAGATGTGTAGGTAGATGCACGGGGAAGGGAATGAATGGGTTTGTAGCAGGCGCCAAGTGATTTGTTGAGCTTTGTTTAGTTGCGGGTGCGGGGTGGTTTGGTTTGCCTTGTTAGCTTGTAGTGCTGCGTGATGTCGTGAAAGGTGAGCAGTGGTTCGTTCACTTCTCCATCGTGGTCCGAAGTCTGGCCCACCGCTCGGCGTACGAGTCCTCGAGCTTCTCTGTGGGCGGCTTCGTTACCCGGGTTGCCTGCGTGCGCTGGGACCCAGACGAGTTGAATGAAACTGGGATCTGCATCGTCGGCGTTGCTGGCGGCGGTGTTGCCTGAGGCGTTGCATGCCACCTGGGGCAAATGGCGGAGGATGCGTGCCGTGGTTGCGGAGACCGTGCCACGTGCAAATCGGATGATGGCAGATTTAGAGTCACTGATGATTGTTTCGAATCCGGCTATTGCGGCAAGGGCTATGGCGGCTTCCTCGGCCTCGGTTGGGTCTTGTGTGCGTATGGAACCGGCGCATATCGTGGAGGGTTCTTTATCGACTGGGGTGCGTTTCGCGGATACATTGATTGCATATGCATGTCTGGGGGCTGCGTATCTTGCCGCGTCGACGTGAGCAGCCTTTGTGTCCGTATCGTAAGCGCTGTGAAGGTTTCTGGCGCGGGCCGATCGTCTGCCGTCGTGAATGCCGGCCAGCATGTTCTTCGGCAACGGCTGCACGATGAAGTGTTTTCTGAGCAGGGGTGGTAGCGAGATCAAGTCTGGTCCACTTGGTGATGAGGGGACGCCGATATGTTGGAGTATCCATCTCCCGGTCTTACTGCCCCGCAATCGTTCGATTTGTGCAGTTCGGTGAGCTTCGATAAGTTCTTCTAGCGTGTTGTGAATTCCGAGGCTGAGAAGGTGCGTTGTCGATGTGGTGCGGGAGAGGCCCAGGGCGATGTTGTGGACTGTGCGTATAAGTCTGTCTACTTTTTCTTTTTCGGCCTTGAGGAGTCGTAAGTACGGTAAAGCGTAAGTGATCCTTGTGGTTACGAAGGCGTTTAACAGTTGGAGAAGTTCCTTTTCTTTCATGCCATTTTTCCGCGCAGAGATTCTTGCTAAAAGCCGGGCAGTCTGAGGGATGGTGACCGCAAGCCTCTCCAGTGCGACGGTATTGCTCCTTCCAGTTTGTACGTGGAGGCCGAGAACGCGCATGTGCTGCACTACCGGTATTTCGGATCCGGCGATCCTGATAGTGATGGTTGGGGGTGGCGGGTGTTTAACCTTACGGTAGTCGGGAGGGCGGAGAAGAAGGAGTTCGGATTTCTCCACTGAGCACTCGAGACCAGCTCGTGCGACGTATTCGGCCACAGTGTCCACGGCCCGTTGCAGTGCCTCCTCGATCTGTCCGTCGGAGCCGGTTGTAGTCCGCACCGTCACGTCGTCCGCGTATAGGGTGTGTCGGATGTTGGGGATGCGGTCTAGAGACTCTGGGAGTTGGTTCATTACAAGGTTAAAGAAGAAAGGCGAAAGAACGGCTCCCTGTGGCGTACCTTTGTTGGATAGGGCAAGTGTCTTCGTGGCATTGCTGTCATTGAGGGAAAGTTCCACAGTGCGGCCGTGTAGGAAGGAGCACACGTAGTTGTAAGTACGTTCCCCAGGGTTTGTCGCAGCCAAGTGTTGTGCTATCGCTTCATGTGTCACGTTATCGAAAGCCTTGCGCAGGTTTATGCCTAGCAATGCCCGCGTGCCTGCACGCACGGGGTCTTTCAATAGATCGTGGTGGATTTGTACCAGGGCGTCTTGAGTAGATAAGTGGGCGCGAAAACCGAGCATGGTTGGCGGGAAAAGGTCTTGCTCTTCCGCGAGTGCTTCTAGGCGCGCCAGGACCACATGCTCAAAGAGTTTACCGAGGCATGACGTTAACGAGATTGGGCGAAGATTGGATACATCAGTCTTTTTTCCGGGCTTTGGTATGAACACTATTTTCGCGTGCTTCCATTCTTCTGGTATACTGCCGGCATGCCAGCAGTCGTTGAAATATTCAGTGAGGGCAGTTACTGACTTTGAGTCTAGGTTGCGGATTGTTTTGTTGGAGATTCCGTCTGGACCTGGTGCCGAAGTTGTGCGAAGCTTGAGAATGGCTGCATACACTTCGGCTTCTGTAATGTCGGCATCGAGAGTTGGGTTTGGTTTCCCTTCATAAGGTGGTAGTGGTGGCGCTGGTTGATGGGCGTGGTTGATGTATTTGTCCGCCAGTGCAGTTAGCAGGTCTTCGTCTGATCCGGGGTGTTTGTGGACGAGGCGTTTAAGTCTGTGTCGCGCGGCTGCTTTTGAGTTGTCAGGATCGACTAAGTGGCGTAACAGGTGCCACGTTTTCTTATTGCCTAGCTTTCCTTTGAGTCCGCTGCACAGCTGGCCCCATTGCTGGCGGGCTAGGTAGGTACTGTGGCGCTCAATTTCATAAGAAAGGGACTGCATGCGGCGACGCAATTTCTTATTGTGGCGTTGCTTCTGCCATCTGCGCAGCAGGCTTGCGTGTGCGTCCCATATGTGGAGGAGACGAGAGTCTGTGGCAGGCGTTTCGTCTGCTGCCCTGCTTTCGCGCGTTGTGCGTCGAACGTGGTCGTTTAGTGAGGCTGTCCATTCCTTGAGGTTCGTTATGCTGTCTGGGGCTTCACTTTCACGGACTTCTCTAAATTTGGGCCACTCCGTGATTCGAGCGATTGCGTTGGCTGCTTTCTTGCCAGCTGACGTCTGGACCTGGACGGCAATTATGTATTGGTCAATACCAGCTAGTTGACAGGTGTTCTCCCACCTGGCCTGCGCAATATTCTTGCAGTATGCGAGGTCGGGCGACGTGTCCCTACACACGCTGTTTCCTATGCGGGTCGGCGACTGCTGTGGGTCGTTTAGTAGTGTGAGATGGAGGTCCTGGCGGAGTTGCCATAGTTTCCTTGCCTCTTTTGTTCACTTGCGGGTAGCCCCAATCAGGGTGATTGGCGTTGAAATCTCCCAGTATAAGCAGTTGTGCGCCTCGGGCGAGTGATATGGTTTTCCGGAAGAGCAGGTGGAAGTCATCGGCCCGCGCCCGGGGCGCGCAGTATACGTTGATGACAAAGAGTGGCTGATGCGAGCGTTTTCGCGGAAGAATCTCCACGACTGTATGTGGAATGTCTGGGAATTCTAAATCGTGTTGCTTTGCCGTGAGGCTCTTGTGGACGAGCGTGCCCGTACTTGGAGCTTCTTGGTTGTGCTGGTCGGTGAATTGTTGGTAACCGATGTAGCCGGGGAGTGAGACAACAGCTGTTGTTTCTTGTAGTGCAATGACGTCTGAAGGCGTTTGGGTATTTGGAAGTCGTGTTTCTTGTGCGAATAGCTGCAGGTGGTCTTTCTTCTTCGGGACGGCCCTGCAGTTCCACTGCCATATAGTCAAGTGGGTGCTGGCCATGATGAATCAGTGGGAGCATTACTTATGGGCGTTGTGGGTCCGCTGTACTGGGCTGAAGAGTGAGAGGACACTCGGTTGCGTGTGCCTGCGGTGTTGTTTACGGTGGTTTCCATGTTTGCGAGTCATGTCTCCATGTTCGTTAGGCGTGAGTCTACGGATGCGAAGGCTTCTGTTACGGCGGCGCGAACGGCGTCTGCAACCGTGGCATGGACCGTCGTGCGGAGGGCTTTGGCAACGGATGCGTTGACCGTTTGAATTATTCTCGCCGTCGTGTCCTCTTCGGATCGCAGCGTTTCCGTGAAAGTCGTTGCTTTACGTTTGGCTGCTGCGGCGGGTTGGGGCTGTGGGGCTGGCTGATGCAAGTTCTGGCTGGCCTTTGATAGTCTGTTTTCTAGGGAGCGGTTCTGCGCAAGCAGCGTTTCGATCCGAGCTTGTTGCGTCGCCATTTGAAACTTTAACGCAGATATTGTTTGGGAAAGTTCCTTTACGAGCGAGTCTTGCGTTGAGTCGCACGAGTTCTTCGACGGTTGCGGGGGAGATGATGGCACCGGAGACAGTGGGCCTTGCGCCCATGCCACACTAGGGGGCTCGGTGATGTTTTCGATGAATCAGTATGCCGGATGCGACTTGATGATCGGGTTTTTGATCTGAGCCTTGAGTGCGGGGTTGCTTGACGCTTGCGGGATCGTGACCTCGACTGGGTCTCCTGTCTTGTCGGCGTTTGTGATGTCCCGAGACTGGGGTAGTGGCACTCGTCCAAGGAAGGTGGGCTATCGTTATTCAAGATTGGCTGCTTCGATTGCGACTGGGATTGTAGCGTGTTTTCCTCTTGTGCTGCGTTGTCTTGTGCTGCGTTTGTGAGTACCGGTTTTTTGGCGAAGCGGTACTGGCATCTTGAGCTGTTTGTCATGTGTCCTCCTTGACAGACGATACAGCGCGCTTGGCATGTTGGTGGCGTTCCTTGTGGTGTCGGCTCGTGGTCTTCTCCGCAACGCGGGTAGCGTCGGCGCCTAGGTTGAGGGCACACATCGGAGCGGTGCCCAGTCTTACGGCAGTTAAAGCATGCGTCTACTTTGGGATAGAAAGGGTATACTCGGATGAGGCCTCCACGGTGTAGGAGCCATTAGGTAGGTGGTCCCCAAGCAGCGTGATGAGCAAATTTTTCGTTCTTCCCATGCGTCTGCCGCCTACTATTTGGTAGTCGGGGTTGCTATCTTGAAGGTCCTTCAGCGTCTCCTCGTCGGTTGGGAATGTGTGGGCGTAGAAAGAGATGCCTCGTATCGCGTCGTCGGGTGGCGGGGCGTACATGTGTACCTCGATCTGCCGGTCGTCTTCGAGGAGGACGGACGTGATGCGTTGGTAAGCGATTGCTCGATCGGTTGTAGCCACGCTGACGGTGAAAGTGTTATTCCTTGGGTGTATGCGTATCTGGTCGCGTTTGGCGGGATCCAAGTCAGGCAGAGAGGCCGCTTTAAGCAGGGCTGTCTGCAAGTCTCCGGGTGACGTGCGCGTGAGGTCAATGGGCGTCTTGGGGGGTCCCACGATGTGGTACGTGTGCGACGGCAGTCTCGGCAGGGGGTGGCGTTTCAGCTCCGGTGGAGGCCGGGAGGTTAGTAGCACTTGCGGGGCCTTGCTTGCTTGCGCATCTTTAATTTGGGCTTGTTGCTTCAGTGCCTGGTGACGTTTCGCCTGGGCTCGGAAACCTTGTGGCGGTGTCCAGGAATCGTCGGTCCATTCTTCGAGAGAGATTTCAACGCCTTCGACCTCGACTTCCATGTCGGCAGGTGTGCCGGCGGCCGCGGCAGCGGCGTCCAGTGCAGCGTCGCTAGGCCTAGGCGTCCAGTGCAGGGGCCTAGGCGGAGGCTGCCGGCGTGATGGGTATACATTAAAAGCTTACTCGAAAATGGTGATCGATATCTGTCGGAGAGTTGTATCCTCGGGTCCGGTATGGCTTGTTGAAACCCTACGTTCAAGAAATGTTGATCTATTGGCACGTTTTCCAGTGAAACATCGGAAAATTGCGGAGCTCGGTGCTGACGCGTCCGATCGCTTCGAGCGCTCGCCGCGTCCATGATGAGTGGGCGAAGCTGCGGAGGTTCATCGGTAAACCGTGAATCTTCCGCGAATTCTGCCCAGTACATCATCACCGACGTGAGATCGGGCGCGTTTATACTAAAGGTTCGATGAGTTATGACGACTTGCAGCTCACTTTAATTTTACATGTACGCTGTGAATTTTCATTGTTTAGAAAACCATTGCTTTAGAAAACATCTGGCGTCTTTCGTTAAGCAGCTGGCGTCTTTTCGTTTTGCTTTAGAAACATCTGGCGTTCTTTCGTTTTGCTTTTAGAAAACATCTGGCGTCTTTCGTTGGTTTATTTCATCAATCAACGGTGTTTTGAACAAAATTTTTATTGTTTAATCACGCACAGGAGAAATCTCACCAGGCACTACCTTGGAGGTAAACAATGGCTGCTAATGGGAATGAGACACACATGGAGGAAAGAAAAAAATATAGGAGGGAGCGCGCCTAGCGTTCACAAGCCAACCGCCTCTGAAGCCGCGCCATTCCTCCTCTGAAGCTTTGAAGCCGCGCCAACCTCCTCCGAAGCCGCTGGCTCGAGGCTCACTTCCCATGATGCTCCTGTTTCGTTTCCTTTTTTGGTGGGCTCATGAACAAAAAACAAAAATTGACGAGCGCGCGCGTCTAGCGTCCACAAGCCAACCTCCTCGGACGCCGCTCCCCCCCTCTCACCGCTTGCCTATCACGTGAGGGTGCTCATTTCCCAGCATGCCCCTGTTTCATTTCTTTTGGCTGGGCTTCAAAAATGTCACGTGACGCTCCCTCCTGGTTTTTTTTCCTCCATGGAGACACAGAAGAAGTCGGCTTTTAGCTAACACTTACACTTCTGCTTCTACTAACGTTTCCTACTGGAACATGCCAATGGCTGCTAATGGGGAATGAGAGACAGAAGAATTCGGCTTTCAGTTAACGCGCACGCTGCGGATTTTTAGGGGCGAAGCTCCTTAAGGGGGCACCCGTCTGTCCCTCGTAGTAGTGGGTAACCAGTCGTAACGCTAGTACCAGATCTTGACCTCCACGGTGGTGCCGGTGGGAGATTTTTCCTGTGCGTTGTTGAACAATAAAACATTCGCAGCGTGCGTGTTAACTAAAAGCCGAATTCTTCTGTCTCGCATTCCCCATTAGCAGCCATTGGCATGTTCCAGTAGGAAACGTTAGTAGAAGTAGAAGTCTCACCAGGCACTACCTTGGAGGTAAACAATGGCTGCTAATGGGAATGAGACACAGAAGAAGTCGGCTTTAAGCTAACACTTACACTTCTACTTCTACTAACGTTTCCTACTGCAACATGCCAATGGCTTCTAATGGGGAATGAGAGGCAGAAGAATTCGGCTTTTAGTTAACGCGCACGCTGCGAATTCAACAACGCACAGGAAAATCTCCCACCGGCACCACCTTGGAGGTCAAGATCTGGTACTAGCGTTACGACTGGTTACCCACTACTACGAGGGACGAACGGGTGCCGCCTTAAGGAGCTTCGCCCCTAAAACATGGTTGATCCCTCCGTCATAGGGAACCAGCGCTGGAGTTTCCGCGGTGTCGGCAGTGCCGCCCTGGCGGTCAAAGCGCGCATACTCCAGCCGCTCCCGCGGGCAAGAGCGGCGACTGGTTCAGGCGATGCGAGCGCGTATCGCCGAAAGAAAACGAAAGGATGCTGGCGGTACTGTTGCGCATTCAAATGCTACAATACGTAGAAATGAGGGAGGACGTATCCTTCTATGCTTTTCCTTCTTAAACATATGATTAGAAACGGATGCGCCTTTGCAACCCGGCACTCAGGCGAGCACAGTATGTTCTGCTCTTGCTCTCCTGTCTAGTGACGTCGGGCTGTTTTCTAAACCAAATTGCGCGTGTATGCTAGATTTATACGTTAGTGAGGGCCATCCGTGGAAACCCGGGCCAACTAGCAGAATTTAATCGGTGTTTTGTCGTGAATACAACATACCTATTATGCAGCATGCGGCATATGTAACTTTTTCAAATGACCACCACCAAGCTCCTAGTCTACATTATTTGCAAACAGTTAAGTAGAAGGAAAGCCGTCTGTTTACGAGATGCGTACGGGGGCACGTTCGCCGAAGACGCTGAAATGTAATGAGAAATACGCACCCGATGGATGCCTCCGTCGAACTTCACTTGTGCTATAGACAGAGTTGTCAAAAACAAAGCAGCGGACTACTCGAAGCTTAGCTTTTTGGAGTCAGCCGATGCGGTAAAGCTTCTTTGTGCACTGGCTGCCGCGGCGAAATGACATCGCAATTTATGTCCCGCTAGAAAAGGGGCAGATGTCGTGGATTTTTACTCGCCGTTTAATTCGCCTAACGTACTGTGTTAGTTTTTTCCCTTGCCTGTGTCTGCTTAGAATAGAGGTGTTTGATCAACATCAACAATTGCTGGGGTTTTACGCCAAACAAGGTATGATTTTGAGGCATGCGGTAGTGTGAGAATCAGGATTAATTTTGACCGCTTCGGGTTTTTAACGTGTGCATAAATCTTAGTACGCCGGTGTTGTTCGTATTTCAACCCCGTCGGGATGCGGCCACCGTGGCCGGGAATCTATCCCACGCCCTCGAGCATTACAGCGCGACACCATACATGCTATGCTAGCACGGTGGTTTGCTTGATCAACGTCCGCGTGCATACATACCGCGGGCTGGGCATACATACCAAGGCAGAAAAACGTCGACGCAGCTACCTCTTGCCTCTTACTTTTTTTTTACTGAAGTAGTGGGCAGCTGGTATCGACGCAGCACGTACAATTGAGGCTTGTGAGCCTGCAATAGCTTGACACAAATCCCAGGACGCAACGAGAAAATAGTGACGACGGAGTCGCCACCACGGCACAGCACTGCCTCTTCGACGCCGTGTGCACAGACGTAGTCTGCTTTGCAGGGCTTCTCTCCGTTTTCCAGTGCTTTCCTGAAAAAGTAGCCTTCGGACAGTAATTTCTTTCTAAACCATACAGGAGTATTACTGGCGCAATGGCTGCTCGAGCTGTTCGCGCCAAAATGAAGCACGGCAACGGCGCACGCGCGTGCGCTCACCGCGGTACAGTGCGGCCGGTCGTCTGAGCGCGAGCGGCATGGCCTCCGAGATTAGCCGGTGGCGCGGAGGCCATGCGAGCGGCTGAGTTATGTCGCGACTCCCCGCCAGGCGCTCTTTTCGGCGCGCCACCTATCCAGCGCTGGTCTACCATAAGAATTGGAATAACACAAAAGTAAAGCTTGCCCTTGCAGAAGTAGCTGAATGTTTACTGTACATTGATATGAGAGAATTTGTACTATGTATATTGATGTCTGGCAGCTATAGCACCGTTTAACGTGGATGTACCCACTTTTATCAATCACTCGTATCAATCCTTCGTATCAATCAATGTATTGATGCGAAAATAAAAGTCATTGTCATTGTCATTGATGATTGGTGGTATATCTTCATCCCGACGACTAACGTCCATGTTAAATTATTAAACAAACCCTTGTGGTAGCTCTAGTAGTTAACGGTGAAAGCGTTATCAGAGAACAAGGTGTCATAGCCAGAAGAACGTCGCATATTGGACGCAGAACTTGGTCGCCATCCCGCGGCATGTGAAAATGTGAGTGAACACCACGCGCGGACTAGAGGGAAACGCAAAGCGCGACGTGCCGCCCCGGAAGACCGGCAGCGATTTCTCTCGGGGCGAGCGCTTGAGAGGGGAACGCGGTGTTACACCCAGGTGGTGCAGGCGCGCGTCGCAGAGCTATTTTTGCTTTGGATTAGCGTGATGCTATGAGCGAGGCCGACACTTTTACGACGCTTGGGCTAAGATCGCCACCTCACGGTGTGTTAAGGCATTGACAAAATTGGACTTCTATTGAAAACACGCCGCATGGGACGGACGTTTAACGCGTTGAAGGTGCTAATCGCGGAGGCCAGAGCAATGACGAATTGCTTTACTTAACCGCTCCCTGAGGGCAACACCGCCCCGCCGACCGGAAGAGTGGTAGATATAAAAGACGCGTTTGTAAGTCCTCAAGAGTCTGTGACCGTGGCGCAGTGGATAGCGTGCCTGGCATCTAATGTTGCGGACCGAGCGGTCGTGGGTTCGATGCGCGTTGACGGAACTTCTTTTTTCTTTGCCCTATGGTCGTCTAAATGTTTTCTACGTCATTTCCGTGATGGAAATATGTCACTGAAATCTTGGTGGACCCCGGCATAAAACACTTTCGTGTTAAAAAAATAGAAGTATGTTTTTTATTCTTTGTTCGGAATGCCAGGACCTTCCGTAACAATTCTGCTTATCCCACATATTTTCGCGCATTTCGAATGAGTGAACACTACTAGGTTCGCGAGATCAATTGACGATCAACGGCACCCCGTTTTCTCAGGCCGTGAACAACCTAAGCTTTCTGCCTTAAGTGAATGTCTTATAAACGAAATCTCCTGACGAATAAAAAAAGAACGTGGAGGCGACCTTAATCCTTGTTTAAGGTGTCTGGTAGTGGCCCTCGCACGTCGGCATTAGTGTCTCTTGATGCATTACAGTGGCGTGTTGAGTTTTTTCGTACAAAGTTTTGTAAAAATTGCAGAGCAAAACACACACATGCCCACACTCAGACAGAGAGAGACTCAGACACAGACACGCACACGCACGTGGACGAAGACTTTTCAGAAGTCATAGTTTCACGCTGAAAAACTGTTCAACGTTGGGTATCCCCAGCCCCACTTCATTTCGGTCACAGAGAGCCTTCTCGAGAAAATGCGCAGTCATCCGTAAACGTGTGAAGCCAGCGCACCAGACAGGCAGAAGGTAGCCTTGGTAACTTATTCTGGTTGGCCTCCCTGCAGGCCCGTAGACAGGGAGGGGCCCTAGGGGCACGGGCCTCCTCCCCCCTCAAACGTGTGATGGAGTAGGGTGTTTTACCGAAAATAAATGATAAAGATTGATGTTTTTCTTAAATTCTCAATGTTTTCAGCAAGTGCCCCCCCCCCCCCCCGCCGATAAAAATTCCTGTCTACGGCCGGCCTCCTTGCCTTTCTTCTCATTTTATAACACAAAAGTGAGGTATGCCAAGGTCCACCACGGCTTCACTGACGTATTTTCGTCACGGATTTGACGTTGTAAAATACACACTAACAGATGGCAAAGAAAAAATCTACAAGAATAAGCTCCGTTGCCGGGAGCCGTACCTGCGACCCCTCGATGCGCAGCGCGCGGTGCAAAACTACTCGGCCACAGGCGCACGTTCTTCACCATATTAATGGCGAGCTATTTGTATAAACCATTAACCGTTCGCAGTAGTTAGAGCTCGGTGGCTTCAGCGTGTTCTTGCTTTCACTAGCAAGATGGCGCGAAGAGCGCGGTGAATGTGCTTTAAAGGTCGTCGCCCCACGCGTTGCGATGAGCGCACGCCTCTACAGGGCGTGGTCGCTTGTGCTCGCGCCCTTATCTCGTGATGGCGGTGGCTTGCATGTCTTGTGCTCTCACCGCAACTTTCCGTTGACGTTACAGAGAGCACGACGGTCACTTCGCTCGTTGCAGCGGCCGCGATTCGGAAAGAAGTGCGATGCTCACACGCAAGGAAGTAACAACTGTAACAGTTCTTAGTTCGCGCTCGTCTTGTGTATTTTTTTTTTCGTGCGTCCTTTCGCCTTTAGAGCGCGCTGCAAGATTCTAGCTACTTGCCGTTCTTCGCGTGACATTACAATTTCTTGCACAATAAACGCTCAGTACGTCTCTGAAGACACGTTTAATTTTCGTGTTATGCCGATTCCTATTATGGGGAATCAGCCATGTTTTATCTCTTTCTCTTCTTTGTGTGTGCACAAGCTTTCACGCTATCTGGAAATGGTGGCCCACCGGTATGATGTGAGTCATATTCAGTGCACTGCACAGGCTGTCTAATCTCTGCAGAATGGCTGACCCGGAGGCAGGGATGCAGCAAGTCTGCAGCATAAGGCACCGGCGGCCGTTTGTTGGATGCGCACAAGGGGTGGTGTGCGAAACTCCTTTAAAGTGCGGAAAAGTGCATGCTGGCCAAACTGAAAGATGCGTAAAAGATAGTTTGAGGGAACATGCCAACAACGTCAAAAATACACGGAAAGCAGAAGATTTTGAAGGTTCCTGGCTGGCCATTGTATATTACCTGCCAGGATTGGTCATCCCACCAAAAACACTCATGTCCTTAAGAAAAGCAAAAACGCTCATTACTCGAGAAATCCTAGAAACAGAACGTATTTCCTGTCTCAGAGAGGGATACATACAACTCTCAGATAAAGACACGGCGTACCTACGCATAGGTAGTTGATGATGTCTGTGTCGGACAGCAAGTACATATGTGTGTGCAATTTTTTTACAATAAAAGCCGTTGCATGTTCAGACCACGTCCTTGCCGTTTTCGTTGTGTCCGTGTTTTTTGAGCTGCAATTTCTCAGAACGCTGGTGTGTTCCTTCGGTTAACATTATGTTTCGCGCGCTGCCAAAACAGATATCCCACGTACAAAGAAGCGGCTGGTAGAGATCTCCTCCGCCAGGTGCTGCAACGATCCCAGCTGCTGAGAATGTTTCAATGAACTCAATCAGTTAATTCTCATTAACTCTCCTGACAATTACATGGCCCTCATATTGCGCTACGTTTTGCCACCATATTAAATGTATCCTATATGACTCTTAAACAGTACCGTCATTTCTTTTAGAAGACATGTTTGGGATATTCATAAAACAGAAAGAAACTGCTCGACCGATTGTGCTTGGCAGAGGAAGAAGAGTGGCACTTTGTGCTGATGCCACTGTGAAGGCCACAGGAAGCGGATTTCGCGGACAGTGCACTGGTGGGTGGAGCTTCAACTCGGCTCCCAGTGCTGCTGTTAACAATACTGTTTATTTGTTTGTTTCTTTCTTTGCTTCTTCACTTTCATACGCGGTTGCCCCAATTGTGGACGGCAGTACATAAAATTATGTACTCAACTATGGAACTCCGTTTGCCGTGGGAGCAATTGAAATCGGTGTCTAGAATGTGCGGTTTGCTAAAAAAAGTGAAATGAGTTACAGTTCAACCCCGCAATAACGAAATCGGCGGGGAAGGCACAAAATTTCGCTCTTGCGGGAATTTCGTTGGCGCGAGAATGCGGCAGAAAAGACATGGAATTTAGAAAAACATATTTTATTTCCAAAAGTCAGTAAGTTTGCTTTGGCGGGCCTTACCATGCAGCAATTTCATGCCTGTCGATCGGGAATCTCGTTTGCCACGGCACAAAGTTCGCCCCATGCACTGGTCAGTGACGGCGGCACTGCGCTGTCACCAGTACCGTCATCAAGTGCGCCTACAGGCGAAACGTTCTTACGGTTCCGCTGTATCCGCGCGGATCAGCGCAGAATCGTGGATAGCGAGCTGCACGCAACACCGAATTTTTCGGCGATTTCCATTTTTTTCCTGCACTTTTCTACCTCACTGATGATTGCAGCCTTATCTTCCAGGGTGATGACCTTGCGCTTTTTCGTTGGAGGCGGCATCTTCGCAGGGAACGAAATCGGACGAAGCAACCGCAACACACAGTTCACGTTGCACCAAGTGACCAAGCAAACGCTCCACAAATGGCTCCACACACGCGACCATGTGCGCACAAAGCCGACAAAGCCAAGCACAGAGCCAAGCCAACGAACGAAACTCCACGAGGAATGTGGATTTGGCTACGTCGTCCGTGATAACGAGCAGGTCTTTCGGCAAGCCATCAACGTCATCATTGTTGCCAACTTTATGTTTTTTGTAAACAATGATGCCGACTGCTTCTCGAGTGCGCTGTAGCGATAGTTTTGGACAATTTAAGTGTAACAGGAATGCATTTCGCAGTTCTCGAATGCAGGTAGTGTTGCGAGAGTAGAATATTTGCCCAATAATGTTTCAAAAGTTTCGTTAATGAGGGACTGCGGTATGAATACATTTCGTAGTCGCTAGTTACGAAATGCATTGACTCTTATGGGCGTTCGCCGGTACTCCGAAAATATTTCATTGCGGTGAGAATTTCGTTCTCTCGGGATTTCCTCGTCGCGGGTTTCGACTGTAGCTTAATATGTGCCTTACTATGGAAGAGCTGTATGCGGGTGTCTGTAAAGCTATCGCAGTTGAAGGCAAGCGCACTCTATTTAGCAGGAGAAGTCAATCAGTTTGAGAACCTCACAGGAGGAGAAACGTATGCAGCTGTACCTATACACAATTATCAAAAAGGGAAAGAGGGGCTTGACTTACAAACGATTAAGAGAAATATGGGTTCTCTACCGTAGGACACTGTAAATAGTGGATGATTGAAAGTGCGGTGTGCTGCACTAGCGCATGCAGCGAACACGGCATACTATTGGTGGAGCGAAAGACGTGCCATCTCCTACATCGCATCAAACGCACCCGGAGTAATCACTGCTGGAAACCTTGCGAGTTTCACTGAAGTATGTTTACGCCTGATGAACAAAAATACCGGGAGATCATTATTATGTCATTCAACGTTAAAAAATTACTTTAAATTTTTGTTGGTTAGAAGTGCGTCTCGAGAGGGCAACAACTTAATATCATGGCTCATGTTTTTTGCTCTAAAGCACTTTTGAACATTTTATTTCTGTGCCCATCGCAAACTTTTTAAAGCCTGCTTTTATACTTTTACGTTTTTTTGAAGCCTATATATAGCGGTCAGTGTTCTTTGCCATGACTTGCCTCGTTCGACCGGGATCACTTGTTGCCGACTAAGTAGGCCTACATGAAAGAAAAAGAAACGTGTGGCTATGCTATTTATCTCTGCTTTGCCAGCCCAGATACAACGATAGGTTATTATAACTGTTTTGAAAAAGTTTTTTGCACAATGTAAAAAAACAAAAACTTGATAACATTTTGGTAATTAGGGGTACATACACATCGGCACAGCTATGTGCCACGTCAAACATCACTGTCTTGTACTGAACACATCATTACTCTAATGTACATCACTAAGATGTGACATGGAGTACAAAAGAACTCAGTGGGATACCATGAAACGATAGATACCATGATACAATAGATAAAGTGAAACACAATGGGTTACAGACAAAAGTGATAAACACATATCGGGAGGGTAGGCACACAAGAGCATCAACAACGACTCGACGGGCGCTATCTAGCATCACGTCCGTCTAAAAGTAAGTTGTGCCCTTTCGTGTTCGACGTCGACAAAGGGGCACGACCGATGCCACCGAAACTCACGCTCGCCTAGGATGAAGAGCGCCTCAGAGAGGAAAGCGAGGATCTCATGTCTCATTCTGCTCCATATCGGCCACAAAGCATGCCTGCGGCAATTTGCCGCCACGGCCTCGCATCTGTTTTCGTCAAAACCTGAACTATTAAATGCGCGGAGGAGTTCCCGCGCGGAAAACGGCCGTCGGCCACGAATGGTCGCACACTATGTCCGCGGAAACCTGAATGAACAGCGCGCCATAGGCTTCCCAAGCAACGCTTAGCGGCGCTGCTGCTCTTGACAGGCAGCGCCATCTCTGGCAGAAAAAGAGAAACTGGGGTGTTAGCACACGGCCGGGCTAGACCGCACGCGCGCTTCTGCGCGCGCGTGCGGTCTAGCCCGGCCGTGGTTAGCAGCGCGCGTTTTCCCTTCTCTCCATCGCGTTGCCGCTCGCTTTGCACGTGCAGAGCTCTCGCGGCGCATTTGCGCCGCCTCACAGTGTACCGCTTGCAGTGCGGCTTCAAAAGGATTTTCAAGCTTGACTGGCACTTCTGAAAAAGCGAACTTGATAAAATGAGAAAGGCTCGTCAATCACGTTAACGGTGAAGAGCAGACGATCGACAACAACGACGCCCAACTCAAAGCGAAATGCATTCCCCAAGTCGCGATTACACCGTGTAGGACGTATACCTCGATGTAAGTCTCATTCTGTCATGTTAAAGATGAATAATGGTCCACATGCACTTTGAAATGAAGCCGTACACGCTATCGATGTTCTGCGGCGTGGACTACGAATCATATGATTGTTGTTTTGATATGGCGTGCTTACAGTAGCGGCCGTGTACTTTCGTGAACAAACGTTTGCGGCGTGCGAAAAAAGATTATACGGCCATGGCACTGCTTCCTGAGAAGGTTAGAGTCAAGTCCTCCGTGCCGCTGGAGAATCACCCGCCGATTAAGACGCGAGGCAGCTAGCTGAGCTTTAACCACTGTGAAGCAAGATGAACTGCTCGCCCCATTTTTTCGCCTCTCGCGTCACGCTTGCAGTCTCTTTTTATGATATCGACTTGACAGGCGTATAAAACCTGCTGCGTGAACACGGCTAGAAAATCGCACAAAGTCAGAAGGTGGTTACTTCAAGGTTGCAATTGCAAAGCATGTATTAAGTGCCAGTTATATTTAGCGGCTTAAATATATATCACCCTAATAAAGTGACAAAAACAAAGCAAACCTGCAGAACGATGTCAAAGCTTGCTGCAAATGCACAGACGTCCGTTCCGGCGTGATAAAGCAGCCTTCCCGACCGCGTGAAATGCAGGCGCCGAACTTCTGACAATGTGGCGAGTTCAGTTGAATTCAACCAACCGCGCAATGCTAACGGTATAACGCAAATGGGAACGTTCAACAACGACGGGTAGGTCTCACGAACACGGGGAATCAAAACAAAGTTGCTTCACCTACAACCGTAACTGGACTTTAACAATACGAGAAGACAGCGAGTAATCATTAATGTAGTCGCTGCGTGCATGTGCCGCGTTACTTACCGATTCAGGTAGTCGGAACGAACGAAAGCGATGAACTGAGACAGCCAAAATAGAAGGTGAGACAGCGCTGTCAGCTATCCACGCTTGCCGCCTTTATTTCTCGTACGATACGCCCGGGAAACGATACAGTTTAACATGTCAATCGTGTGCCTTGCCTTGGTGTTGTCTGCACTGTTGTGGCTGGAGCAATACTTCGGACCACGCTTGCGCTTCGGCGGGGTCGCTTCTGCCATCGCGGAAATGTGCAGCTTCGCACAGCAAGCCTGTCGGTTCAACGTACCCCGCTGACGGCCCCCCAATTACACGCACCGAGAGAAGAACGCGTGCGCACGTGCGCTACCGCTACCGTGAAAGGGGCTGAGTCGGCCGCGCAGAAGGTTCAGAGCTTTCCGACAGAGCCGCAGCGCGGCTGGCGCGGCGCTGTCGTCGCGCCGCAAACTTGAGCTTGGGTTCCCTATAAGGCGCGAGCTACTGCGCATGCAAGCGTCGCATGACGGTCAGTTCCAATCGTAGTGCAGTTGGGGCACGGGGAGACGCGCACCACTTGCCAACCCTGGAGCGGAGAGAAAGCCCCAGCCCAACCGCCAAACGAAATCACGGAGATGGCCTGGCGACGCCGCTACAGTTATTCGTTCCATGGGTGGTTCATAGATTGGCGGTGCTGGGGAACCACGGGCAGCAGAAAGGGGGCCATTGTGTCCACCACATTAGAGTCGGTACCCTCTGTCTCTGGGCACGTAGCCTCTAGATGTCGGAGAAGTGCCAGAAGGGCTCGATACAAAAACGGTAGTGTGTTGACTTGGAATTGCGGTTTATAAGGTTATCCGGCATCAAGACACGTAGTAATGGCCTAAGATGGTAACAAGCCAGTGTCTGTGCGAGCGTACCGTCACTACTCAATATTCTCAATAGAGTGCGCAGGCACAAGATAGAAGCGATGGAAGAAACATCGGGGAACGCAAAGCCGCCATGGTCTCGCGGTTGAGCTAACGTCGGACGAGATAATAATTCTGTGCCACCAGACCAGAAAAACGAATTGATGCAACTTTGTACTTTCCTTGAGTCGCGAAGCGGGGGTTTTACAGCATGGCAAATGTACCAAAATTTTCCTAGATAAATCGGTTGCGATAAGTGCCCGCTTTGCAAGAGCAGAAATCACAATGTTTGGCAACTGTGACATCATTTCCGAGAGTTTGTAGAACGAATGGCCAGGTGTTGTCATGGAGACCGAATGCATAGAATGTGACGCCGATAATCGTAGTGGTAAGAGACGATTCTGAAGGCGATGTGATACTGACATGACCGCTGGGATTGCCAATAAAGAAATCTTCGCTTTAAAAACATTTAACCTTGCACCTGGGATCATGCCCGAATGATGAAAAGTATAAAGGGCATCCTCCAGTGACTGTTCATTATGGACATATAGGGTAATATCATCAGTATATGCAATGACCTTTACTTGCGTGTCACCAGGTAGGGGTCACGTTCAAATGCCCTTAAGAACGGTTTTAATGCAAGGACAAATAGGACTGACAGATGAACATGCCTGACGGAACCCTCGCGTGACTTGAAAGGGGCGAATCTTACGAGAATCTAGGTAAAGGATACTTTCAGAATTGGTATACATGGCGTGAATGAGGTGAATGAAATTGTCCGGGAAATCGAATGCATGTGAAACATTTAGTAAGCAGTCATGCTGATTGAAATCAAAAGCTTTTTCCTCATCTAAGGAAACCATTCAGCCCTTGGCTACATCGGCCAGTGGTGTAGTGGATGATGTCGCGCGTTAACAATGTATTGGTGTGAATTTCTCGCCCCGGAATGGAACAAAACTGCGGGGAGCGATTACTGATGCAAGAGACGGACTGATTCGGCGCACCAGGATGTTGGCCAAGAGTTTGTAATCTACATTGTGAAGGGTAATAGGGCGCCAATTTTCCGGCCGCGTGGACAATGGGTCTTTAGTGGGATATTGTAATACGGCCTCTGTAGAAAGAGTTCGGGAGGGTAAGACCTTTGAAACATTAACGAATGACGCGTGACATAAATGGGCCAACGATAGGCCAGAACTGTTCGTAAAACTCAGCAGGATGTCCGTCAGGCCCGGGGGCCGAACCGTTTTTCATTGCGTATAACGTGTCGTGTACTTCGTCATCCAATGGCGGCGATAGGTGAACGTCGCATGCATTGCTGGTGCCGTGTGGTAAATCTTTCAACAGAGGATGCGCAGAAGCACGTCCCGGATAACTGATACTAGTAAAAGATTGAGCCATTGAATAAAAGTTTTGAGTGAACGCCTGAAAGTCGCGTAAACCAGCAGCAGGTGGTGCGGCATGGTTTGGTGAATGGGCAGGCGAGCCTGGCGGACGTAGTAGAGCTCGGCGTGCATACCTGGGCACCTCAAGGTGCACACAAGGCCCACGCCTACAGAGCCAAGCCGCAGCCTAGATCAAAGAAGCGCACATGGTACGTTGGTATTGTTCAACGAGCTGGTCCACAGGTTGATAGCCGCTTGGAGATTGTGGGACCTTTCGGACTGCTCGCAACGGATGCTGCCGTGTCACAAAACCTGCCCAAGCATTATCCCTCTTATAACGACTCGGATATGCGTTTGAGAAAGAAGGGCTTTTGTTTTGGTTACCATACGGTTGCAGCTTTGACGCGTCCGATAGCTTGAGAGTCCTCGCCGGAGATGAAGAGCTGCGCGATTCTGGAAGGGTTAAACGCTGCTGGCCCACAAGTCGATAGTCGCGACGAATGCGCTGGCGACGAACTTTTCAAGTCAATAGGAACCCCCGTAGCGAGGCTCCAGTAAAAACGGGAGTCCGGCATAGTGTTGCCTCATTCAGCAGGGTTATGTGCTGTCAGCCTGACAGACTGGAATGCCTGTGTGCGGGCTACGCTGTTTTCCTTGCATTCAGTGCCTCACGAGACCACAGGGCCGGTCCTTGTCCCTACATTCGGCTCTAAGCACGCGTCGTTCGGCTTGCGAATTAGGGACCTTGTTTTTGAGGGCAATCAAGGTTACGCACCCACCTATATAGTAGGAACTGCTGTCTTTTCCTTCAGCTAGAAGGAGTGCTTGAGCTATCTCAGGGATGTTCCGGGGCAATTGCGTGCCGCCGGCAAAACTCTGATGAGCAAACTTTACCATGTCGCAAAAGGTGAGGCGTGTTGTTCGGACAACGATGGTTGGGCAAGATAGCAGAAGTGCTGCTGGTCTCAGTCCGTGCCTATCCACTTTAACACCAAAGTAACTTTACATAACTGTTTTTGCGTTTTCTGTTCATAACATGCATTTAGCCTATTTTATAAATCACTTCCTCTCGTTTTTGTATCGCCTGTAGCACCTGCGTGCCTCAGAGGATGTGGCTTTCTCTGGAAATAATACAAAAACGTTGGGCTATTGATTTTGTTCATGTTTAGTGGGTCTGTGTTGCTTATGGCTTTTGTTATTTGATCCGTGACTTTCACAAGCGAGACCGTAAGTGTAATTTTCGAGGAAGTTTTGATTAGAGAATGCAACCTGGCATTTGTCAATGTCCGTTGAGTGCTCTCTGTTTGTTGTGGCTTGAGTTTGGCTGGCTCATTTCCGGCATTTGCAAGTCGTTTCTCACCTCCAAAGCTGAGGCTCAACCTACGTAAGAACGAAAAAAAGGTGGCAGGTCAGCGGCCTCTCCGGGGTGCTTTGGTACTGCTTACCCTTCGAGACCTCCTGGCTCGGCGACCGGGCTGTTATGATCGGATTTCACGGCTTGGCGTCGCTGGTTCGTGGGAATGATTTGACGGCCTCTGCCCTGCTTTCTTCATTGTCAACATTCCCAGAAGAACACCTGATACGGCGACAACACGGCAGTCGTGTCCTGAACCCTTAGAAGCTGTCAGTTCTCCTCGTCAATCGTCTTGGACACACCCGGCCGATTTTAACGGTTTTATGGCCTTGAATTGAGCTGTTTGCCATCAAGGCTGCTCTGAAAAGCAGTCACTTGTGTACTACTGTGTTCAGCATTCTGCGAGATGCACCGGACAATTAGCCAAGCACCTGAGGTTCCTAATCGGGAACATCTGTCACACTCCGCGGTGCCTTTATTTTATGGCTTGGTGACCTGGCCAGGAGCTGCAGAGCCGCGCCGGTATCGAGGCAAGGAAAGACTGCACCTGACAACACAGCCAGTTTTCAGGCATTAGCGCCGCCGCGATCCCTTCACTGTGTGTATGGTGCCCTATTGTGTCTTCGCTTCACTTACCGCGCGTCGTCCGTCGAGCCGGGCGCGCCGCTTCTCTCTTTCCTGGGGTGGGAAGGAGGCGGTGCTTGACCTTTCCCCTTTGGGGGCGGAGATTAAGACAACTTTTTGATTGGACTGTCCTGAACTCAATGGTTTTCTCCAACAGGGAACCTTGGGAAGACCGAGGCTTTATAGCGCGAGCGTCGAGACGCTACGCAAACACCCAACCAAATAGTCATGTAAATAAACGCTCCTGCAATCAGCTCCAGCTCCTGAGCACTACTTCTCCCTAAGGCCTGGCTGCTCCCGGTCCGATGGGCAACGCCCGACCACATCAACGGTTAGTTTTCATGTTTCGGTGGTAGCATGTTGCACCGGTGGTCGCTTGCTGCAGTGTCAACATCGTCATCGTGTGAGGTATACCTTGTCTTTGCGAGGCAGCCGTGACAGCAAGAGGAAACGTTGTCGCAGTGCGCCTCGTGGAATAACCCTAAGATAACGCAGCTTGCATAGTGCGACGTAGTAGCGTACGCTTCCGGGCGCCCCCTCGGGTGCACAGCAAATACTACTGTCGCGGTTAAACAAAAGGCTGCGAAAAAAGAAGGTCACTAAACGCTTTCATGGCTTCCTTATCTCACACAAGACAATAATGAATTTCGCATGTTGCCATTCTTCTACTATGCAATTCTTTTTCGCAATGTAGCTGCGCGCACGCAGTAGTTTTCAACCGAGCAACCATGACACTTTGTCGCGAACATGTGGGTGCTCCAGTCGCGACGCGACAGCGCGACGGAGCCCGTTTGTCGCTGTCGCTCGTTGCTGTCGCTCAAAATTCGCTTGCACGCGGTTGGGCCTTCAAGACAGCTTTGCGGCACATGTTTTCACGGACATCGAGCTAGATGTTTTCCCGATCTCCTGCGCCTGCAACACCATGCATGAGTAAGACTTGTTGCTGGTCGAGTTCTTTAGAATCGACGGGGTACATTTTAGCTCAAACTATGGAAGAAAGGCACGAGTAAAACGTAGGTGAAAGCCAACCTTTTTGACCCCGACCTTTCTGCTTTCTGCGACCTTTTACTCATGCCTTTCTTTCATATTTTGCGTAAAATGCACCCCTTCAACACCACGAATGCTCATATCACTAGTACGCGTATGTTTCCTGCAGTACATGCAGTCGTAGGAATCTACGAACCTCACTTGCAAACGCTAAAATAATCGTAAATTTGTCAGCGCTCTCATTGTCAAACGTTGTCATAACTATCATTGTTTCGCTTGAAGGGCAAGACTTCAAGTTTTTTAGAACCCTGCATATTTGTAGACGTTTCGACGCGCTATTTCTGCAATAATTTAACTGAAGTCATCGCATAATTCGTGTGTACTTCCGCATTTTACGAACGCATTCTACATATTCTCAACTGGTAGCTATCGGTACATCATTTTATGCACGCGCCAAACCAGCGAACCATATCTTGCTCGTAGCTAGTACAGTTTTCTTTTTAAAAATCCCCCTCTATATGCATGTTCATGACTGACTCCCTTGGAGCAAGGGAGTCATATATTTCATGCAGGAGCACCGACCAGAGTATTGTGGTTACCTTTAGGGGAAAAAAGATGATCATCGGCTGCCACAAGGAGAGTCAGGCAGACACGACTCCCTTTTTTGAAGAGTGTACTCGACCCTTCGTCGTTTCAAGCTCATTCAAAATTTCGATGTTGCAACCACGCTTCTACCTTGTCGCAGTTGCCTAAAACATAGCAGCATGCGACGACAAAAGAACTGGTGACCACAAGCAACCTGTAATGCGCCTAGTGAGACTCTGATTTAGACTGATCTATCAAGGGATCCTTCGGAGAAATTATTTCAAACCTATTCGCTAATTTCCGAGTAAAATAAGACCTCTGATTTCCATCACACAGCTGAATTCGTTGGCTTTCGCGCTGATACTGTTACTAAGTCTCATATTTACTGTAACATTCAATTTCATTGTGTTTCTTTATTGCAGCGTTTTGTTTCGCTTTTACTGTCACAGGGTTGTGCCAGCTCGGACCTGGGAACGTATTATGAATTGCTGGCGCAGCAGCGCACACAAGAGGGCAAAAAGAGACAGCGAGGAGGGAGCCAGCGGCGCTAAGCGGCTCCCACCGGGAGCGATTGCACGCTATTGGTTTTTCTTTTGGCGTCACGTGAATGGGCTCGCGCGCGCGTTTTCGAACGCACGCTCGCCCTGCGCCACGCCGCAGATCCGTGCGCCGAGAGCGCGTGAGAGTGGGTTTCGATGGGGTGATAGTTTCGGTGACCAGTGTGGTTCCGACTGTCAACGTGAAGTGCCTCCGCGTCCACATCTGTACGGACGGCGACGCGCTCGAGTGGACCGCCAGTAACATGTGACAGAATTAATACGGCATGGATCGCCGACAGTTAAAACCCGAAATCCAAAAGCGCGTCCAAAATCTTTGCCATGTTAGCTTGATGATTAGTGGAATCACGTAGATTTGGACATGTTCTTGTTCCATTGTTGTTTCTAGCTCACACACGAGACAAAAACAGCTACCACCGACGAATACAGGCGCTAACTTCCAACAGATATATTTTCAAAGCGTCGCACTCATATATATGGGCCTGGTGAAAAGCCCGCGCGACCACATTTGTCACATTTCACGTCGGAAATGATGAACACTGCAAAGTGAAAGCCGGCTAAAAAGGAAACGATTAAGGGAAGATATTTACTGCTCTTTCCGCCATGTCGTTCATGGGTTGTGATTAAGACAATTGATTTCTTTTCTTGTTAGATGTTGGGCTCCCGAACATGTCCCCCATTTAGCGATATTCACATCTTGTGTTACGCCACGTGTCATTTGTTTGGCCCTCCTTGCCACGACGTAGCATCGGCAATACTAGGGCATTGCACCCACAGTTCTTGCAGTGGAGGCTAAGATGGCCCGAATCGCGTCATTGCGCACATTGTTGGCGTGCCCCCGCAAGCTGCCGTTCATACATCGACCAGTCTAGCCGGTGTTTACTTCCTCCCGCAGGTTAGCAGTAGCTTATGCACCACATTCGTGACGCACTCAACAAAGCTATGTCTGTTCTTTGTCGTACACCCAGCTTCCTTGGCTTTCCGGTAGCTGGCTTTGCACAGGCTGTATAGTCTGTTTGGCGCTGTGAACACGACCTTGACGTTAGCGGTGCTTCCAATCTTCTTAAGCCTTTTACATAGGATACTATAGCTTACTTTTCTTCCCCCCCCCTCCTTTTGTGGCACTTTTTTCAGCGGGTTCAGGCGGCCACGTTTGAAGGTTTTAAGACCTTCGGCCACTGAAGTGATCATTGGCTGGGGGTACCCAGCATTTTTCAAGTGCTCGGCCTGAGCGCGAAACTGCTGTGACACTTAGATAAAAGGAGCGGCGAAGCGCGTTGGTTAATGTTAGCTTCCCTATACCCATCATTACGAGCTTATAATGACGCGACTAAAATAGGCAGAAATGGCTTATTGTCTCTACACTCATACGGCCAACCAACATGGTTACCCGCTAAACACATCCGTATGCCCCGATATCTGAGGCTGTTGATTCCCGGTGTTTCATGGATAATAAGGAGCGTACGAAAGCACTTTGTAAAAGCATCTAGTAGCTGAGACACATCATTATAAAATCTGTTTGTATACAGGAAAACAAGGCAATCATCAATGTACCGGTGCACATCCTTGGAATTTGAACTTATAAGTTGGCTGCCGACTTTTCTGTTTAGGCGGGCAAGATACAGACCTCTACGGATGGGCGCAATGCATGAACCAATGCGAATTCCTTAATTTTGAAGAAAAATATTTCAGTCACACTGAGAAAAAAACACATGGCTGATCCCACGGTCATAGGGATCGGTATAACACGAAAGTGAAACGTATCTACACAGAAGTAGTGCTTATTCTGTAATGATATATGAGAGCTTGTACAATGTTTATTGGAGTTTGGCAGCTATAGCACCGATTGGCGTGGATGCAGCCAGGTTGACGCCTAGTTCGTAGAGGTTCTTAGCCTGAGCCGCAAACGCGTGCGTCCCGCTGGCCTCTGCTTCGCTCCACCAAGGCACGACATTCGCCCGTCGAAATCGTGTCCTTTTGCAACACGTATTGCAGCAGTTTTGTTAGTCGGTGCTCTCGCAGTCGATGTAGTCGGCGGTGGAGAAATCCGGTTGGTGCATGTGGAAGCTGCACTACTCCGATGAGCCGGCGCACGCTCACGCAAACTGAAGGGCAAAGAACCTAACTGTGTCTAGGGTGCCTCTGCGAGGCCAGCGCGGCCAGTGTCCCTCGCTGGTATCGAGACGCCTTAACCATGGCCTCCGATATCGCACGCAATCTCGAAGTAAGCGCTAGTGAGTGTCGATCGTGACGCATTACTTCTTTTCACCTCTCACAGACGGCGGCACCCGCTCCGCCCCGCCTATCTACACCGCCAGCAGAGAGATCCGTGCGAGAGAGAATGTGTAAAAGATATAAGGCGCGTTCGTGAGGTGTACAGTATCTGCCAAGCTAGCTTAGTTGGTTTAGCGTCGATCGCTTACTGCCGCGGCAGCAGCGTCCTGGTTTCTATTCCCAGCGGCACATCATTTTCTTGGTTTCTTCCTTTCTCACCTGTTGGCGTCCATTTTATGAACGTGAAGATCGGTAACGGAAGTAGTTGGTGGACCCCAGCATAAAACGCTTTCGTGTTAATATGGCGTTGAATTATAAAGAAACTCACGAAACCCTTGCAACGATACGCCGACGGTATTTATCAAATTCAGTTTATCATGAATGTCCATGCATTCTTGAACGCATGAAAGTAGCTTATTATAGGTTAAGGAATAATACACATCTTTGACGTCCATCACGAAAGCACGCACGTTATTGCAAGACTCAGTTTGACGATAACTGATCACTTGCTAAGAATTCTTCGTCAAAAACAGATCATCTATGCTCAGTAAGTTCAACTTGTCTTGAATGTAAAGGCCAACAGACTTTTACCGTGTACCTTATTCTCACATGATGATACGCAACGGCCATTGTGACTTATGGGTCTTCACTTAAAAGAAGTTAAAAAAACAATGCTCTTTCACTGACGATATCACGAGCCAGTTTGCTGTGGTTTAGCTTTTGACATAATCTTTTGTTTCGCTCTTTACTTTCTTGAGTGAAACATCATTTTTACTTAAGAATGCACATCCAATAGCTGCACTGGCAACCGCAGGTGGCCAGAATTTCCGGAACGCGCCACTACGGCGTCTCTCACAATGATATCGTCATCATCATTTATTGACCCTTAAAGGCCCTTTTCAGGGTAATACATAAGGGGGGGCATCAATAACAGCATGTTCATTGCACAGGTGGACGCGGAGGCACTTCACGTTGACAGTCGGAACCACATTGCTCATCGAAACTATCACCCTCTTGAAACCTACTCACACGCGCCCTCGGTGCGCTGATCTGTGGCGTGGAGGGGGCGAGCGTGCGTTCGAAAATGCGCGTGGGCTCAGTCACGTGACCTAAAAAAGAACCAATAGCGAGCAGGAGCTCCCGGCGGCCACCATTGGCGCCCTCCTTGCTCTCTCTTTTTTCTCACTCGCGCGCACTGCGGCGCCAGTACTTCATAATACGCGAGTGCAGCTCGCTATCTCGGTTCAAGTCCTGCGGACGGCCAAGGCCAGTAGAGCCCTGGACGTAAGACCCCAGGCATAGAGGATCTAAGATCCCCCTTTGCTTTGAAGAAAGTTCCACTCGCTCTCTTTCTCACTGTCACAGGGTCTCTGTTGGAGCTTGCGTCTGATGTTCAACACTGTCCGTGACGAAAAACGTCCATGATTAGCAAGTCTTCTGTCTTATTTGTAAGGCAGTTGTTAACCTTTTAGGCGTCATCATTAGGCTAAAGAGAGACTTCAAGATTTAATTTCTAATTCCTATTTTATAGTTCAGTGCTTCTTTGGCTGATGTCTTCTCATCACTTTCCAAAATGGTGTTGGTGTGAACCTTAGCCTCCTAGTTTACAAACAAAAGATAGGGAAACTTGTGTCACTCTTGTCAGTGAACGGAGTGACCTTACTTGAGAACCTTCGTAGAGTTGGCTCCATTCGCAGTAGAACGTTGCCGCGAGTAGCCGCCGGCAAGGCACTTCCCTTGAGCGGCCACACGTAGGAAGGCCGCTTCACAATTCAACCTAGTGCAGCTCGTAATACATTGAATAAGTTTTACTTATCTGCGGTCACGGCGGCCGCACTTCTGATGCGGCGAAGTGCAATGAACACACGTGTGCTTAGATATTGCATGCACGTTACAGAAGCCTATTTGGTCAAATCTAATCCGGAGTCAACTACGATGACGAGTCTCATAGTCATGCCGTAGTTTAGATTCCTCTTGAACCACTGACCTCCTTTAAAAAGGCTGGACGGCGCATCCCCGCTCTGCGAGGGGGCCGCTTGTGAAGCCACCGAAAGGTCCCCTGTTTGTCCCGGAAGATGGCGTCTTCTGTCCGTCTTAGTCTTGCAATTCAAATATTCTCGGGTGGCAGCTGTTGTTATGATCGGTTTTGTTTTTTTTTCAACTCTGTGATTACGCAGCAATTTAGACGCCGACGAACGCTACCGAAACATGACAGACGCCGTGCTGACACCGTCCGAATGTGCGAGACTGCTGTTCTGATAAAAACAATTGCGAGGCCTGGGCGGAACGCGCGGCACAGTCACAGGAAAAGCTGGAAGAGCGGCCTGTCTAGATCCCGTTGTAGACTCTCTTGGGGCAACAATACAAGTACACATGCAAAGTACCCACTGCGCTATATGTTATCGCAATTTTTCTGACGTAGCGAAGCACCCACTATGCGAATTTTCGCCATTCTTCGGAGAATCGTGGCACCCGCTACACATCTGTAAGGCATCATGTGTACTTTGTGCTGTGGCTGATGACGATGAAGAATTGTAGTTGAGCCTTTTGTAACGGGTTGTAAGAATTCAACGACCGACTCGCTGCGCCATCGCATTGTGTGACGCCAGGTTGTTACTCTACTCTTCTGCCATGCTATATCTCATATGTTAACACGATTCCTTGCCCGCCATGACGCCTGTATGGAGTATTTTTGCGAACGAGTTACAAGCACCGGCGTGGCATTGTGGTGAAATACTCGACTGCCACGCAGAGGGCGCGGGTTAAAGTCCCATCCGATCCTAGAAATTTTTTTCTGATTTCATTTTTAACACGAAAGTGTTTTATGCCGGGGTCCACCACGGCTCCACTGATGTATTTCCGTCACGGATATGACGCCGTAAAATATATCCTTACGGATGGAAAAGAAAAAAACTAGAAGAAAAAGTTCCGTTGCCGGGAGTCGAACCTACGACCCTTTGCTCCGAAGTGCGCGGCGTGAAACCACACGGCCACATACCGCACGTTCTTAAGCTTACTAACAGCAACCTATTTATATACACCATTTACCGTTCGCGGTATTCAGAGCTCGGTGGCTTCAGCGTGTTCTTGTTACCACTACCGAGATGGCGCGAAGAGCATGCAGGGCGCGCTCTAAAGGTCGACGTCCAATGCGTCGCGAAGTGAGCGCGCTTCTACAGGGGGTGTCTCTCGTGTGCACGCGCTTACATCATGATGGCGGCGGCTCGTAACGTCTTGTCCTTGCACCGCAAGTTTCCGTTGACGATTCAGAGAGAACGAAGGTCACTTCGCTCGCTACAGCGACCGCGTTTCCGAAAAGAGTGCGCTGCTCACACGCAAAGAAGTAACAATTCTGACAGTTGTTAGTTCGGGCTCGTCCTGTAGATGTTTTCGTGCGTCCTTTCTGCTGTAGAGCGCGCTGGAAGTTTCGAGCTGCATGGCGTTATTCGCGTGACAATAAAATTCGTTGCTATAGCATTCATTCCTTCGCCCTTGTGGCGAAACAATGCACTATAAACGCTCAACTACCCCTGTGAAGACATGTTTCACATTCGTGTTACACTGATTGCTATGAAAGGGGGATCAGCCATGTTTTTTTCTTATCTCACGCGATAGCGTTTACGCACACCGGCGGCGGCGGACAACTATGGCCCCAAAATCGGCTGTTTTGATCTGACAGCGCTGACAATGTCCTCTCCACGCTGGCTGTGTGAAAAGCGCGCAAAAGTCCACTTGCGTTAATATAGAAATCTCTTGTTGCCACTGTTTTCAATTTTCGCACAATTTCAGCATCTCTTTGTTTTGGAATGCCTGCGTGATGCACGCCCTACTACTGTACCCTGTGAGATGCACAAGTGCTCACGTTGCATGACCTTAGTTGTTCCGGATTGCCAAGTTTTCTTGTGAAACGAAGAACAATTAAAAAAATTTCGGTTTCACTCCGGAGCGAAATAATACATAAAGTTTCGGTTACGTTTCTGTTCCGGTCAAAAATATCGTTTTTTTTTCTTTTTTTTTCGTTCCATTCCGACACACTGTTCCAGATGTTGAAAGTTTTAGTGTAAACAATACGAAAGCCATACTTTTCTGTAGTCTCGTAAACTTCGTCTCAGAAAAAAAAGCGTTCGGCGGGCTTCTTGAGTACTGTCAACGACGCGTTATGTGCCAGCTCGCATCATCGCAGCATTAAGTCCTGGCACTTTTCGCGAACATTCTCTTTATTGAAGAACACACTAATGGCACGGCGTTAAGAAGTGCTTTCCTTCTGTAATTCAACTAAGCATTTTTTTTCTAGCAAAGTCACCGAATCGTGCAACAAAGCCAACCTGAAAACGAAAGCGCGGTAAATGGGTTTGAGGTCGACTATTTTCTCTATCAGGACCGCAAGGCAGTGCAGTACATCTTATATTCGGATTTTTCTTACGATAGACGCATGCCTCCTCTCTTTTGCGAATGTTTTCTGCAGAGTTTTTTATCTGTGTTCATTCGGCTCTGGCTCCAAATTGTAAACCGTGCCCTTTCTGTTGTCACAGCCAATTTTCCTTGTGATTTCTTTTTTCCTCTCCTTAGTGAATATTCACGGCCATCTTTGTTTTCACTTTTCATATGCGATTCACCCTCTCTGCTTTTCTTTATATTTTATGAAAACTCCTCGGAACTTTCAACGACACAGTACTTGATTGTGAATTTGCCCTCATAGCTTTCTCCATTTAGCAGCTATGCTTTTTAAAATATATATTCGTAGCCACCTATGTATATTCGTCCACATTGTTAATATCCTTTCGTCCAGCCCACGATTGCAGAACGAAATAGACTAGCCGAACGCATAACTAGTAGTAACGAGTAACGCAGGTAAATCTGGCGTATTTGTCGTGTGTACTGATAAATTATTGCGTATACTTAGTAAATGTGGCGATCGCATGATGTACATATGTGTTACCCACACCTAATATTGTCACATTTCTTATGTATCAGTACAAGTCATTTGTATGTTGGATCGTATGACCATATATTTGTGCCTAAAGATTTAATCGCATGACTTACGCTCCATACAACTCCAACAAATATTGTATATGATCTGTATGACGTACTGGTAGTTTGTTTTGTGCATATAAGTATACTAAATAAATAAGAAAAAAACAAGAACTTTCGAGAAAAAGCCGCAAAGAGTCCAAGTGTGGGACGCACATCTCTGCGAAAACAAAGAGCATGCTATTGGGCTGTTCTTCATTTGTTACATAATAATTAGCGTGCTGCTCTCGCGATGGCACTTTTGCGTTTCAAGATATTTTTTATAGTGTCTCTTGCAATTATCCCAAACAGCAGCATATGACAACAAAACAGCAGCATATGACGACAAAACAGCAAGTGATAGCGCCAAACGCTTGCGGATAATTTAGGCGAGTTTCGGTGGAGATTCTGCGTGGAATTTTTCTCAACCACCTTGCTAACTACCGGCCTCCACAAAACCTCCGATTTCCTGCGCACCACTGTATTCGCAAGCGGTTACGCTCGTATACATAATAGTTTCCAAATGCAAATTGACTCCTTATATTTAATGTGACATCGAAGTTCTTTCTACCTATTACCGCAAAGGCACTGTACTTTTATCCTTACAATATGTTGACGTATATTTGCATTGGGCTCCGCTCTTCCGCCCCAAATGTTGCGAAAAACTTGCAGCTTTCCTAATGCAATCGCGTATGACGACTCCAAGGCGTGATGATGCTGAAACGGCGGAACGAAAAACAAGAACCACGCAACACTGACGACGAGGAATACACGAAGACAAGCGCAGAAGAGGAAGACACGAAGGCAAGCTAGGAAAGCTCTTCTTAAGGTTCTTCAGTGGAACTACCGGTTTATACTGTCTGCTAGCACAGATTTATTATACCTTATTTCCTAACAGTCCCCTCACGTAATTTTGTTACAAGAAACTTGGCTGTCATCGGATCAAAATTTTCATTTACAGAATTATAAATGTTTTCGTTTGGACAGGAACTCTAGAGGTGGAGGATTAGCGTGTTTTATATCGGTAACATCTTGTCATAAAGCGAAAGTTGCTTATCAGTCAATATCGCGTGAACACGATGTTTTGGTGTTGGAATTAGCTCTACCAGGCTGTGCACCACTTTCTATTGTTAACAGCTACTTTCCGATTGGCGTACAAGTTGAAGGTATTCTTGACATCACTCAGAGCTTTTGTAGACCAAACAAATTTTTTGCAGGAGACTTTAACTCGCATCACGTCTCTTTCGGTTACCGCACTGACTGTCCCGGTAAATTATTGTGGAACTGGATAAGTAAAAACAATTATACTTGTTAAAATTCTAAAGTAGCTACATTTATTCGATGTAATACGAGATCTGTTTTAGACTTATCATTCGCCAGCTCAAGCCTTTTTATCTCTTCTTGGGCTGTGGTTGATGCTGCAACAAACAGCGATCACCGTCCCGTAGTTATTGACAGTAATATCCCATTGGTCCCAACGGAATATCAATCGCACACTTTTGTATATTACTCACAATTTCAAAAAAGTATACAGCCAACGTTATCCTCTCTGACTATTACTGAAAATGAAATTAAAGCCGTGAGTTTGTGTTCTGTTTTGAAAAGCACTATGAAAAAGTCACAGTTTACGATACCTTCCACAAATGGAAAGTCTGTAAGTGCATGGTGGAATTCCGATTGTGATCGAGAGTACAGGCGCAGAAAGGCTGCATGGAAAAAACGTTTAATTAAGCAGAATCCTACTAACTGGAGTAATTAAAAATATGCCAAAGCTAAATTTAAGAGAATCGTTTCCGATGCTAAAGCTTAGCATGACGATAATCGTTATGCTTTTCTATCTAAAAGCAAGAATAAAGAAGCTCTTTTTAGATTTCTTAGATCTCGTAAGGCTATTCCTTCTCCTATTAACGTAGAATCAGTTGTTCCAACTTCAAAAGAATTGGCTGATTTACTAGGTGAAATTGCATTGGGACTAAAACAGCGATTTTCCTCTCAATTACAAACAAAATTCCAAAAACCTTTATATGTGAATGATTTCGTTGACGTAACCATAGAAGAACTGGCGCATGCTGTTCAGTTACTCCCGAATTCTACCCCCGATCCTGACGGTATTACGTCAGGCATGTTAAAAATATCATTTGAACTGTTTCGCCAGAACCTTCTTAATCTTGTAAATCACTCATTCGCAAATGGTTGGATCCCTCCAGACTGGAGACTTGCAAAAATAGTTCCCTTGCTTAAGAAACAAGGAGCAGGTATGCATATTGATAATAAAAGACCTGTAGCATTAACTTCGCATGTCATTAAATAATTGAAAGAGTGTTATACATTAGAATCATTACATTTATTGCAGATAACTCGATATTGAGACCATGTCAGATAGGATTTAGACCTGGATACTCCATATGGCATGCACATGTAGATTTAAATGGACGTATTAAGCTTGCTCGTCACAAGCGGCGATTGGCAGCATTAGCCACTCTAGATTTGGCTAGCGCGTACGACAGTGTCGAACATGTCATCTTGCTCAATGCCTTAAAAAACTTGAATTTTCCGGCATATATTATCAATTGGTTGTATGAGTTCCTAAAAGATAGAAAATTTTACTGTTCCCAACATGGCTTATCATCCTCGAAATATGATCAATCTAGAGGGGTCCCTCAAGGTTCAGTTCTTTTCCCTGTTTTATTCAATATTCTATGAAGCTCAATTCCGTTGAACAATAACGTTATAGTTTATGTATATGCAGACGACATTGCATTCATCGTTTCGGCAGGCAATATTGATTCAATGGATGCAGTATTACAATCATACTTGGGAAGTTTAGAATTCTGGTTTGAACATATTCGAATGACTCTAAACGTTAGCAAAAGTTCCTTGGTTGTTTTTCCATTGAATGCTCCAGTTAGCATTTCCCTTCAGTATCGTCAAGAAGTAAGTCCCCAAAATGACTGTGTCAAATATTTGGGAGTTTTTATGATGAAAAACTCAGTTGGCGCAAACACATTGAGCACGTCAAATGTAAGGCAACACGCGCTGTTGGGATGTTACATAAGCTTGGTCACCAACCTTCTGGGCTACGCGGAGACAAGCTATTTATGATTTATCGTATGTATGTTCGACCAATTTTAGAGTTTCGTTGCATATTATACTCAGGGGGGGGGGGACTGCATACAAGATTCATCCCCTGGTTCTTATAGAGCGAGAGGCCATTCGAAGTTGTCTAGAGGTACCAAAATTTACAGCAAAGAGTCTTCTATACCTAAAACCCCGAATCCCCACTCTAGTTTGCAGATTCTGCATTCTCACCGTCAAAACATAATTAAATTTTTTTGCGTCCTCACAAAGTCGAGTGCAGTTCGTATTCGTAGGTGAATCATCAACGTTTTTTAATTAGCCTTGGTCTCGTATATATAAACCGTAAGTTTTGTTCGTACAGGACCAACTAGATTCATTAAATGTTAACATACGCGACATCGTAGCAAACGATATATCATCGGCCATAGCAAAAATTGAATTCGATGATATCTTCCCATCTAATGCCAAACTTTTACCTTCTAGATATTTAATAGGATAGTTAGAGGATCATTTACTTTGATTGGGCACAGATAACATAATTGCCACTGATGGATCCATGTGCGAAGAGAAAGCGGCAGTGGGCATATTTTCAGAGGCTTTATCATGGTCGTACTCCTTGAGCCTTCCAGATTATACTCCCATACTCGAAGCTGAGCTCCTCACAATTATATTAGCCCTTCGAAAACTACCATTAAATGCGTCATCAGCTGTTATAGTTACTGATTCGCTGACAGTATGTACATCTTTATCTTCTACTGCGTCTGAGTCTCCCGTTCTGAATGCATTCACTTCCTTAATCCCAAAATATTTGAGTACCGTGCGCTTGGTATGGGTTCCAGGTCACTGTGGCATACTAACAAACGAGATGCAGATACTCTCGCGCGGTGGTCTCTGGGTGGTCCTATTTCGTCCATTGTACCTTACACAGCTTTTATTACTGATTCGAGATATCTGAAGTATTCTTTAATTAAATATGCCAAGAGTATGAAATTACCAGTTCCCAAATATGGTCATCTTTCCTTCTCAAAATGTACTTTTGGGCTAGTTGGTTCATAATCGTAGTAGAACAGCGCCGGCGAAAACAACAGACCAGACGAGGAGAAGGACACGTAACACAAGGCGCACTAACAACTGAAAGTTTATTCGGTATCTGCAGAGAATAAATACTGCCTTCACATGAATAAACAGAAGAAAGAAGGTTACAAAAGCTATGACACTATCAATCGAGGTGCGGTTGCGCACCTCGATTTGAAAGCACTGGCGTCATGTACAAGTCAGCTGACAGGTTGACAAGGAAGGTTGTTGAAGCCCTAGAGATTAAAAAGCTCGGGGAATCTTGTGTCAGCATGCCTTCTGTTTTGCTTTCAGAGAAGGATGTCAGATTTCTTTCAGGAACCGTTTTGCACGCACAGTAGGAGTGACCACGTGATACAGTGTCATAGCTTTTGTAACCTTTCTTCTGTTTATTCATGTGAAGGCAGTATTTATTCTCTGCAGATACCGAAGAAACTTTCAGTTGTTAGTGCGCCTTGTGTTACGTGTCCTTCTCCTCGTCTGGTCTGTTGTTTTCACCGGCGCTGTTCTACTACGACATCTTTCCTTCAGCTGGAATAATAAATGGTGTCCCGCTCGAAGACTGGAAGTGGCTATTACGAAATTGCGATGCCAGATACTCCCACTTAATTTTTATTTACACAGGTCTGGTCTGGTGCCATCTCCTGTGTGCTATTTTTGTCAGGAATCTGAAAACATTGATCATTTCTTGCTTACCTGCCGTCGATTCTTTAGGCATAGAAAAAAGCATTTCGAAATGTTATTCAGAAACTTAAGAATTAATCTGAATTCTCAAAATATTCTTTCACTTGGGGCGTCTTCTATTGGCTTCAGCAACAGGAACGTCTGCTCAGCCCTATGCGAATTTCTCGGTGAGACACGAATAATTCATTGTTAACTTATTCCTTAACAAATTTGGTACTCCAGACTTCTTTTCATTCATTCGTTCATTGTTTCTCATATTGTGGTATTATTCTGCTCCTTATTCCATATCGACAAGTCATTCTTAAAATTTCGTTTATTCCTTCGCCAATTGATTTATTCCTCATTCTTTATTTAAAAAAATTAAATTAACCGCCGATTTCATGGCTGATCCCCCGTAGTGGGTAACAGCCAACAAACGGGAACAAGCAAGCAAGCAAGCTTTTGCCTTCCTCGCTTGTCTTCGTGTCTTCCTCGTTGTGTATGTGGCGTGTTTTTTCGTTGCGCTGTTTTATAACCATGAAACCTCACCAACTCGCCCAACTGTCAGTGCTACTGTCCAAAGTGTAAGCCATCCGGCGAGGCTATATTACCGTCCTCTTTAGTAGATCAGGCGAACGCCACAAAGACTAAGTGAACGAACGCCTGCACCCACGCTTCTCAGGAGGGCGGCTTTACTATTCAATCGCAGGAACGACGAAAAGACGGAATGAACGAGAAGCTTGAGCGATGACCTGATAACTGCGAGAGAGAGAGAGAGATGCTCTTTATTAGAAATATAGAGATTTTTGCCGGCGTCAGTATACCGCTGGCATGCTACTCTGTGTAGGGATGGGGAATGGGATTGACAGATTAATGAAGATAGAGGAGGAAATAATAATAGCAAGATAGAATATCAAAAAAATGAAACGTAAGTGAACCTGATAGAAATATTTACAACGAGGGTGTCAGGTAAGTTAAGGCTTTCTTATGTGAAATAGCCAACCGTTAAAGCTTTCCGACTAGGCCAGTTTTTGACAGGTAATTAAACAGTGACTGTAAAACCCGTCGCTGCTTTGAAGGGCCGGGCACTGGGCCTAATAAGTTGTGCAATGTTAACTGATCGTGACGGATCATGTCCATGTCGCTCAAGCAATTGTCTCTCGTCGCGGTACGCGGAACATTCCAGTAATATGTGCTCCACTGTCTCTATGGTGCCACAGTTATCACAGCAGGGACTAGTGGTGCTCCCTATGCGGTACAAATGACTGTTCGTGTATGCCACGTTCAGTCGAAGACGATGGTACAGCGTCTCAAGTTTGTGAGGAAGTGTTGGGGAAATTTTCTCTCTCACTTCTGGGTCAATGCATCGCAGACAGTTATCTTGGCGGAGCTGCAGATTCCAGGGGCGGTCTTTTTCTTGACAGGCATACTTTTTGCGAACTTCGAGGCGTCGACTTTAGTAAAAAATATGCGTCTTATATTCCGGTAGTCGAGTTCTTTTCGGGCTGCTTCATCCGCTTTTTCGTTTCCTGAAATACCAGCATGGCCAGGTATCCAATGGAACTTAATGTAATTTCCTGCAATCTTAGCCTTGTGATGAAGATAGGCGATATCAAATTCTACACTTCGGTGATTACCATGCCTATACCTGTTCGACATACTTTGTAGGACTGCTTTAGAATCTGTAAATATGACCCATGTGTTTGGCAGCTGGTGTCATAGTATAAACATAAGAGCCTCCTTAATGCCATATAGCTCAGATGACGTAGATGATGTCGCTCTCTCAAAACGATACGAGAGAGATTTTCTTGTAGAGGGCACATGAACTTCGTACGACGATCTACGTTGGGTTGTAGCACCGTCTGTGAATATGTGCGTTTCAGCTGCGTATTCTTTATACATATAATCCAACGCTACCTGATGAGTTGCTGCTTGGGGCATTTTCCTTTTTGCACAAATTCCGGCGATATATGGCACAATTTCTAGTGGTGGCGGTGTCCAGGGTTCTTTGGCATAATAGGTGACGCCTGAGCAGGCATCGAAATACGTGCGCATATGCTTCCGACAGCCTGCCCGGAGCTAGATGTAGCATTGGCTGTAGAAATTTATTTTAAAAAGTGGGTCTTGTTGTGAATAACGTGCCGGCGTAGTGGGTACCTTGCATGATTTATGGCGCAGTGGGTACCTTGCATGATTTATACTAGAGCACGCACCGCAGTGGAGCGAGCGCTCTGTCGCACGTCCATATGTCAGGCAAACATTCATTTCTGCACACCATGCGCGAGCTCTCAGCTCGTGCGAAAACTTCGTCCTCTCCTTTCTTCCATACATGTAGTGGCACGCGGGGCACTGGTCGCGCCAGGGGGACAGGCCTCATTCATGAGCTGCTTCGCACCTAAAACTGAATATTAAACTTTGCTGGAGAGCCTTTTCTTCTGATACTCCAGGAACGCACACACTAGCTATCCAACCTTTTCTATGAGAATGTAGCCAACTTGATATTGAAGCTTCTAGATGTAATATAAAGCCGACCTACCATACACTTTAAAAAAAGAGAGTACGTGTTACTGTTTTCGCCGAGCCCCGACATGCCACATATATGGCTCTCTTTTAAGATATACATTAAGTCACCAGAGTGTCTCCGAGTATACGACGAGAAAGTAAAATGATTTCGCGAAATGATTTCAGGACTCGTAAAAAAGATTCAAATGACTATTTTTGTCCTTGAGCGCAGACTTTGACATTTGTTATTTATGTTGCACAAACCTGGATTTGTAAAACCGTCGCTTGGGGGCGGCATCAGAGAAGCTTATACCTGATACTAATTGTTGGACACAAGCTTAGTCTTCAGTAGTGCTGTACACCACGGTTCAACACAAATAAAGTTCACACTTGAAAAGGCGCGAAAGACGCCGGGAAATCTTCTCCATGATAAAGAAAACTCATAGCCTAAAACAGGACATGATCAAAACTGCACGCGTCGTTCAAGAAATGCCTTCTAATTTAGGTGAAAGCTCAACCAAGGATAACGGTTGCACCTGGAACCTTCCCGGTTAATATGAAAGGCGTCCTTGTTCTACGCATAAGTTGTAGTGGCACGAGTACCAAGTGACACCCTTTGCTATCTTCCACACCACGCTATAAAGAACCGATGCCAATTGTCCGAAATCCCTGACACCCCTCCCCACATTCCACCGAAGCGTCTTCGGCGCATTTGAAAGTGGAATAAATGCGGTTTCATTCATTCATTCTGATAAAAATAATGCAGCCCTTACAACTATGTGGTCTGAGAAGCTGAGGAAGCGTTCCGACGTGGAGGCGTCACGTGTACTTTGTGCTTTAGTAGCCCGATCGTCGTCGGTGGCATTGGCTGGAGGGAGACGCGCACGCTAGCGCTTCCGGGCGCGCCGACGTTCCTCGTATTCAACTCAACTGTTCGCAAACGCGAACAGTTGAGTTCATTCTGGAACCAACGCGGCCACGAGCGATAAGGCTCGAGTGTTCGATGCCGCATCTGTAAATTCCGACGCGCCTTACCACTGGGCAGATTATTGACGGTCGACGCTATGTTCGCCGCTGTTAGTATCACAGTGCGCATTGCTTTCTTGCAGTTTGACTTTCCGTTTCCGGGCCACATGTTCGGCCAGATAAAGAGTTACGTACTTTCGCGTTCTGCTGGAGTCTTCTTCACCGTCACGACCACGTGACATCTGGTGGAGATTGTGTACGTTCATGTTATGGATGCCCCTATCAAACCGTGAATCCAGTCCAAGTCGTGAAGGAGACTACGACGCCAACCCAGTCCAGTGAGCTAGGCGCAGGCAGCGAGGCCTGCAACCAGGGCAAGGGCCCCTACGCGATAAGACCCGGAAGACCCGGTCCATGACCACGACTGCGGCAATGGTGACAGCCACTGTGCCACCAGCCGTGACAGTCGTGCTACACAACCCAGGGAGCCGCCAACCTTCCGAGGATCATCATCCGAAGGCACAGAAAGCTGGCTCCAAGGGTTCGACCGGATAGCCGTTTTCAACGCCTGGAGGAGTGAAGACAAGTTACGGCATGTCCACTTCGCCTTGGGAGACGCAGCTAGGACATGGTTCGAGAACCAGGAACGACCCTAACAACGTGGCACGTTTTTCGCACCAGGTTCATGCCAACAAAAACCAGCGTCGTCCGCAAGGAGAGAGCCGAGGCTTTGGTCCAAACTTACGTGCAGCTGCGAAGCGAAGTCCACTTCGCCTTGGGAGACGCAGCTAGGACATGGTTCGAGAACGAGGAACGACACTAACAACGTGGCACGTTTTTCGCACCAGGTTCATGCCAACAAAAACCAGCGTCGTCCGCAAGGAGAGAGCCGAGGCTTTGGTCCAAACTTACGTGCAGCTGCGAAGCGAAAACGTGGTCATCTTCACAGAAGAAATGACCAGACTGTTCCGCCACGCAGATCCTGACATGCCCGAAGAGAAGAAAGTTAGCTTCATGATGCGAGGAGTCAAGCAGGAGCTCTTCGCCGGATTGATGCGGAACCCGCCGAGCAGCATCTAAGAATTTGTCTCTGCTGCGACGACGATTGTGAAGACGCTAGAAATGCGCACCCGACAGTACAACCTGTCACCTAATTCGAGGCAGCACAGCTGTTCAAGCCCATGGCACCAACGACCTGCGCGAGGCGATCAGAGCGGTCGTGCATGAGGAGCTGCAAAAGATGTTTCCCAGCTCGCAACCTCAGGTGGATTCGACAGCCGAGATCGTTCGCGAAGAACTTCAGCAGTTATTCGGGGTCCCTGAACCGCCACAGGCTCAGCCGCAAGCACTGAGCTACGCTGCTACAGCACGACGCACCGCCCCCCTCTACGTCCGCGTCAACACGCCGCACAACCGCAGTGCCATCGCCAGACGTCGCCGCCATCACCGACGCCATACCGCCCACCTGTCGGCCAACGCTACACGCCGAGGAAAACCGACGTTTGGCGCGCCCCAGACAACCGCCCGATCTACTACCACTCTGGGGAAGCTGGCAACACCTACCACCGCTGCCAGTACCGACAGATGTGGCGTCGCGGTTTCGCCGTCAACGCGCCGCGTCCCCAGCGGAGTGAACGACCTCATGACGTTGCTGACTACCTCGCAGGAACACAGTGGACACCCTGATGACCTTCCCAATCGTCGTCGCCAGCCCGCCACATGTCACCGCAGCGCCGCCAGTACACCCGTCCTACTCGGGCCGTTCCGCAAGCCCATATCCGGAAAATAAAGGCAGCAGCCGATTGGTGCGGTTGCTGTATGAGGAACTACCGAACACCCTCCGCCGCTGACGACGACACCGCGACAAAATACGCCGCAAGCCGAACGATGCCCTGACGTGGAAACTTGCTCGTCCGAAGAAGACGTGACGACGCAACGTGGAAGCAGCGGAGCAAACCGACGTAGCCGTGATCCAACGCCACGACCTAACCGCAACGCAAGACAACGAACTAGCGACCCCGACGTTCTTATGGGCTGCCACAGCGTCACAGTTCTCGTCGTCAACGGAGCCGACTATTCTGTCATTAGTGGACCGTTCGCCACGAAGTTGAAGAAAGTCAAGACCGCCTGTGAAGGCCCCGATATTCCTACTGCTGGAGGATATCTATTGACGCCGGCCGGAATCTGCACAGCGAGAGCCGCCATTTAGAATTGCATTTATCCCGCGAGCTTCGTAGTTCTACAGCTTTGCTCGAGAGACTTTATCCTTGCTATGGACTTCTTAAGCTTACATGATAGAGTCATCGACCTGAGACCCGAGTCGATAACACTATCCACAGCAAAACCATTACCACCGCACACGCCACCAGAAAAGCACGCCTTTAATGTGCTGGAAGACCATGTCAAGCTCCCCCCTCGCGCCAGCGTCATAATTTCCGTCCGCAATAAAAAATGAGCAAACCTTGAAGACGTCGTTGAAGGAGACCAGCACTTGTTGATCCGCCGCGAGATTTGCGCCGCAAGAGCCGAGCTGCGTTTAGCGAAAGCAACAGTGGTGCTCACAAATTTTCGCAATTACGATTTCGCAATTAGTACAAGCGCTTGAAGAAAGGCACGACGGTTGCCTGCGTCGAAGAAATTGTGCAAGCCACCAGTGCTTTCGCCTCCACAGATTCTACCGAATCTACTGCGACAAACTGAGCTCCTGAACCTGCTCTCGAAATCAATCCGAGCCTTCCGAAGCATACGCAAGAACAGCTCAAAAGCCTGCTGCTGCAATACAAAGACTGCTTTTCGTCGTCATCAAGAGTTCGGCAGACCTCAGGCGCAAAACACCGCACCATAACAGAGGAAAGTGCCAAGCCACTCCGCCACAGCTTGTACAGAGTTTCGACTCGAGAACAAGAGGCCATAATGAAACAAGTAGACGAAATGCTACGCGACGACATCATCCAGCATTTCAAGAGTCCATGGGCGTCAACATGGTGTTAGTAAAGAAGGACAGAACCCAACGCTTCTACGTCGATTATCACCTCCTGAACAATATCACGAAGAAGGCGTCTACCCTCTCTCACGGATAGACGACACCCTTGATCGACTTTACAAGGCGACGTACTTTTCTTCGATGGACCTCAAGACCGGCCACTGGCAAATCGAAGTCGAGGAGAGAGACTGATAGAAGATTCCCTTTAAAACACCAGACGGCTTCTTCACGTTCAAGGTCATGCCCTTTGGTCTTTTCTCGGCACCTGCGACATTCCAGCGCAATATGGACACCGTGCTGGCTGGATTGAAGTGGCAGACATGCCTTTTGTACTTGTATGACGTTGTTGTGTTTGCGTAAAACTTCGACGAACATCTCTGGCACTTTGAAGCTGTACTTCAAACAATCAAGACCTCCGGACTCACCCTAAAGCCAGGAATGTGCCGCTTCGCGTACGACGAACTCTTGTTCTTGGGCCATATAACTAGCAAGTCTGTAGTTCGCCCGGAGCCGCGGAAAACATCTGCTATTGCTGTCTTCCCGCCGCCCGCCGACAGGAAGGCCGTACGCCGATTTCTGTCCTTGTCCACCTACTTCAGACGTTTCGCAAGGAATTTTCACAAATCGCTGACCCACTGACGCAACTCACGAAGACCGACGTCTAATTCAGGGGCAAAACGGCGCGAGTTTAAGCATTTTAAGAATTGAAACGACGCATGCAGACGCCTCTGATACTTGCGCATTTTAATGAATACGCCGATACGGAAATACACACCGGTGCAAGCATCGTACGACTCGGCGCCATCCTTGTGCGAGGGACTGACGGACTGGAAAGGGTTATCAGGTATGCTAGCCAGTCGATATTCAAGCAATGGGGACACTCCCCTCCCCTCTTTCAGTTCTCTGTTCCACGGCACTTCCAGAAGAGGAACTGGTGACATAAGCAGGTGATTCGACGCTGTGGTATAAGCAGGAGAAGCGCGCTCGAGCGTCCTTTCTACGGCTGCAGCGAACTAGAAGAGGCGTAGGGGCTCTTCTCGCTGCAGCGGCAACGGCAACGGTAGAGGTGAAGTTGCCGATGTTACCCGTAGTTGCAGACGCTACATTGATCGCGATTGTCGTAACACCAGCTGCGCAGAAGTGCTAGAGGGCATACCTGTCGCAGTGGAACCAAAAGGGCTTGCAAGGCTGCGCGCCAGGTGTTCGTCTGCCGAAAATAATATAGCGTCTACAATCAACGGTTGCCGGCTGCTTTTTCGATGGAGGCGAAAATGTTCGAGGCCCGTGTACTTAGGTTTAGGTGCACGTTAAAGAACCCCAGGTGGTCGAAATTTCCGGAGCCCTCCACTACGGCGTCTCTCATAATCATATCGTGGTTTTGGGACGTTAAACCCCAGATATTATTATTATCAACGGTTGCACCCAAGGATACATCGGCGGCGTCAAGCGTTCGACGCCGGTGTCACGGCCGCTCGATAAAAAAAGAAGGTGCGGCCTGTCGCCTCGCGCTGAAACACACGAGCGCAAGCTTGAACACTGTTATGACAGTTCCGGCCGCGTTGGCGCTAGTAGATGTACAGCCACGGACATTTAAAACAAAAAAAGAGAAAAAACACAGAGCTGTGACGTACGCGAGACGTTGCATCCCGCCATATATGGCCATGCCGAGGAGCCGCCGCGTTTTGGTGTCTTTGAACGACAATAAGGGATGTCAACATCGGATACCACAAATTTCCACGCCATGTTGAATGACGTTAAAAGTCTGTGTGATAAAATCAGACATTGTTGTTTCCAAAGAATTTAGTGAATGCAGAAAAGTGTTGATCTCATGATCCCAAATGATACGTGTAAAGAGTCCGAGGCTCCTCGAGAAAACCCGCTACACAAAGAAACTCCCGCGTTCTCTAGCCACCTTGGTGCGACCCGTCTTGTGGCGCCATGGTGGCAGAAGTACACCTAGGCCGCTCCCACTGCTTAAGGCACGAAACGGGCTGCACCTTTTCTTCTTAACGAACGTTCGTGCCAGTGTCGTCTTCAAGTTCATCACACCTTGGCACAACCAGGAGAGTAGCCGGTGACGTAAGCGAGAGATATGCTCTCGACAGCAAAAAGCTTGTGATAGACTGCGTAGACGGTGATTTCGGTACGCGCTCGCGTAGTCCGTATTACTTTATGGCCTGCTACACGTGATGCGATCACAGTGTAAACGGGAGCATAGCTGGCGTAATGGGAGGAAGGACCGAGGGAGACCGTGCAGGGAGAGGGATGTGATGTTACACGTCAAATGTTCGTGGCCCTTTAGCGTACTTTTAGATATAACATAGCTTATTGTCCATTCAGTCATGTGCAACCTTATCTTAATTCATTCCTTCCCTTTTATATTTGTTTAACATACGTGGATCTTTTATATACATCCCAGTCGTATATGTGTGCTCTAGGGAACTCCTTTGGTGACCCTTGAGTTTCGCGTGCTGTCGGAGCCTTGTAGCAACAAGCGCGTGCTTGAGATCTGATACGTCAGATTCCACAACGAGCCCGATAGGATCGATTCTCTGAATTTTATATGTTGTTCATACTAACTTATTCTAGCTATATGACTCCAATTTTATTCATTGAGATACCTTTATATACACTCTATCTTATACAACCCTTACCTTAAGTTACTGTATTCCTTTTACATTTTTACAGCCAGACTGGTAAATGCTAGTACCAAGGAGTACATGTAGGCAAGATTCGGGATGGCAACTATTCCGATAGAACGGCCATGTTGTTCCTCAGCACGAAGACGCGAGGTATGGCAGACACCTTGACTATAATCTCTGAGTTAGTTTTGTTTCTGCAGTTTCGCGCGTGTCTCTGTCATCATGTTTGCACGTGGCCTTAAAAAGACGCGGTGTCTGCTATTGGCGCACTGCGATTGGCGCATTTCTCCAATAGGTTTCGTCAACCAGTCGCTTGCGTCCGTTGTATCGTTTCGGGAAAGATCACACTAGCGATATGTTCAGCTGCTCGTTTAACTGGCCATGGGTCGGACGCCTGTCGTATGTTCCAAAGAGGAGCAGTGGCACAACGACGAACATCAGCGTGCCCAGAAGCACGAGCGATCGCTCCACCGTTGAGCCAATAACACCGAAGAAGATCGGGCAAGTGAAGCCAAACGAACGGCGATGTCTCGCCGTCGGAACGCTTCCCCAGTGTCACTGGTCGTCTCTCTTTACAAACACTTGGAAGTGCTCGAAATCTTTCATAAACATTTTCAGACAACTCAGGCTTTTCGACAGAGTGGTGTGGACGAAAAGCAAAATTTCACGTGGTACTCGTACCACTAAAACCTATTGGGAGATTACGGAAGCCTTTAATATCAGCCGGGAGGTTACAGGTGCACTTGCCACACCTCGATGAGATTAAAATGAACTGAGGCGGCGTTGGTTCAATGATGCATGCAGTGTCGATGATGTCGGGTTTTCGGTTATTTATGTTTGTCCTTATTGTCCCTATGGCGAGGATGATCAGGCTGAAGAATTTTATGAATATGTCTTTTCAAGAAAACGGTCGGTTGTTAGTAGCGTAGAATAACAGAGCTGAGCTAGCTGGTAAGTATTCATTCTAAATTAAGGCGTGGAAACACGGACACAAGAAAGAAGTCAAGCCACCACAAACGCCGACCACAAACGTCAGCGTTTGCGGTGTCTTGAATTCTTTCTTGTGTCGGCGTTTACACGCCCTGTCATTGTTAGTAGCGCGACATGCAGTTTACAGTATTCCCTTTGCGGTAGTCCTTTCACGCCATTTGAAGTCTGAATTCTGTTTTTTTTTTGTAGCGTTAGCTACACTTGGTTAGCCGGAGCCGATTTCGCGTGATCCTCATGAGCCATGCTGCGCATGCGCGAGGATCAGTGATGTCACACAGCTGGCTCTCCGCGCTCTCCGCCACCGCCGCGCGCGACTCACCGCTGCTGGTCTGCGCGTTCGGGACGAGTGGCGTCGTTGCCGCGGCAGACACATTGGCGCCGGCGGGCGCGCAGATTCCGCCACCGCCGCGCGCGACTCGCCGCTGCTGGTCTGCGCATTCGAGAGGAGTGACGTCGTAGCCATGGCAGACACAATTACGCCAGCGCGCGGGCAGCTATACGCCTTCGCTGTGCAGTCACCGTCTGACCCTGCGCTTGAGCCGATTGATAGCGCCTCCGACTGGCCTTTGCAGGTGGGTAACGCCATAGAGAAGGAGTGCGCAAATGCTGCTCAACGGCGCAGAAGAGCCGAGAAGCTTATCTCATCGGATCCCGAAGCAGTTGCCTGGCAATTGGTGGTTCAGCGTACGAAGAATGAACAGAAGAAGGCAAATAATACTAGACAACCTGGAAAGCTAAGAATAATCAGCTCAAGATTTGGCTAACGCTACGTATATCCTGGCATATCCGAGCTAAGCCACTGCAGGTTTTTGAACAGCGGTGTAGCCGTGCTAATGTAGAATACATTTGCCTCTAACAATGACTTTCAAGTATATGCTTCGCTGATTCTGCCCTCAAGCGACAGTTTAATAACGCCAGGTTTATGCAACATTAACAAGAAATGTAAAACTCTACACTATAAAAAAGAGTCTTTTTCCTCCTTTATGCAAGTCCTGGCTTAAGAAGTGTACGGCTACTTTGACAGAAAGACACGTAAACTCTCTTTTGAGTCCTACGGCTATCAGACGAGAATATAACGATATCAAAATCGAGTTCATTATTGTCTCACCGGATAATTTTAGGAACAAAAAGAGGCATAACATGTCTCCTTAAAGAGAGACTTATACGTGCGAAGTCAGGACTCACATAAAAGAGTAGCAGGTACTCTTTTAGCTTCTTCGAGAGTATCGTAATGTGGCTTTACATGTTATATGCAAGCATCAGTAGCAAGTTGTCTGCGTTATATCGAGTAGTTTGGATAGCGAGTATAAGCATTGATTGGAGTGTACTCTGGCACATCACTCTAGGATCAGTGCTTAGTTTACACTAAATGTAAGAGGTAACTAAACGTGCAAGTTGCCAGACCTTGTCACACGCCTCTAATGTCCCAGCTCTACGCGAATGTCAAGCAGGTATTGACTATATACACAGTAGAATGGATGCGCCGTATAAAAGTTCCTGTTTTTCCTCAGTAAAGTAAATCGTAATCCTAGCCATCAACTGTTTTTCTCAACAGGAAAGGCGTCGGACAAAGGAATCTAAATTCAAACGTTCCCTCCTCCATACCAATACTTCTGTACATATTCGCACAGAATGCGTATAGAATCCATATATATTCCATGTATTTCCGCAAGAACCTTACGGAAACATACGGAATTGTTCGAATAGCATAAGGAATGTTTCAGTAGGGGTATTGGTCTAGACGGCTTACCGTTCTGCAATAGCAGAGGGCGTAGTGTCCTAAGGTATTCGCATCTCAAACGAAGATTCTATGAGTTACAGATTCCAGTGGCGGTGGTAGAGTTCGCGAAAAACCCGGTTGTCGACAAGTGTGCAGAAATGAGGTCCTCGCAGCTGCGCAGGTCACATGCGCACCTTTAGAAGGATGCACCATTTTTCACTAATTGATGCCATCTCGGTCATGGGCTTATCGGTGATCAGCGGTTTTTGATATGGAAATTCGATCTTTTATCAAAATGATTTCATCACTTTGCCACGCATCGTTGTTGCCTTCCATTTTTGCAGTACACTGTTTCACGCATAACCATCGTTCTTTCCTGTAGCAGCGGAATTGCTGCCCTGCTAAGCACTTGGGTCAATGCACGGATTCGGGCAAGAAAACTTTAGGTGATAGCATTGCGCAGTCCATTGTAAATCAATAAATAAATAAAGAGAGAAAGCGAACAAGAAACAGAAGTAGAATGTCATGCACGCACAAGCGAACGTTCGCAAGCCCCCGTGTTCCATAGAGAGAAAAGTCTCTTAACTTTTTTGAAGGCGAAAGTGTTAAATGCTTGTTTCATGGTTGTGTCATAGAAAACACAGTCCAAAATGGTGACCACGCCAACTGCGCGCCTGCTTCGTCTTTTTCGTCTTTGCGGAGTCGCGTAAATTAAAAAAAGAAAGGAGGCCTTGGCTTATCGGCAAAATACGCGTGAGCTCCTGACCTACACCTTTTCTTTCCTTCTTTTTTTTCTTTCTTTATATCGCATTGCGCAATGCTCACTCCTTACTTTTTCCTTCCTCCATGTAGTAGCACACGTTCAGGGACAAGTGGGTGCAATCTTTCAAAAAAGAACGGGTACCATGTAATGCGCCCTGCAGGACACTCTGTAGGAAGGATACCTTGTTTTTTTAACGCAGGACTCACCACCAAGTTCTGAAGCTAGGCCTGACTCGAAGTTGGATCTTCACTTGACCAACTTAAGCTCAGCACCACTGCTCGACTGGATTTGACGCCGCGCTTCCGATGTTCTTTCGGGTATTATCGCTTACACGCAGTGGCTGCTTCTGCCTAGAGAAGCTGCCATTGATATTTCCAAGATGATGTAGAGCGTTGTACGAAGGGTGGTTCATGAGTACAGGGTTTAGAGTACTCTCCATTGCTTTTAGGGACGTCTGCGTGCCATTTTTCCACAGTAGAGCACACATTACTCAAAGCAGTTTGCTTTGAAAGCGACAGTCCTACGTACGATATCGTTTGGTTGACGTTTAAAGAAATGTGTGCCGGGAAAAGCGCGAGTGATACTCAATATGATATTGCCACGCCCACATGTTGCTTTATTTTGATGTTCTTGGGTTTGACCAGCAAGGACGGTTATCAACGCTCGAGGCTGTCCGCGATTGTAGGGGATGGTTTTGTTAAGATTCCGCGCAAGACGCGAACGCTCGAGCTTATTCTAGAACTTGCGCGACAACCAGCGATAACGCTGGAATATTCCACGGCACATGTATAAATGCCGACGCGCTTCACCGTTTGTCCGTTGATCGATGGTCGACGCTCTGTTCGCGGCTCTCAGTGTATTGCTGTAACTCTCAGTTTCTCGGCCACAAGTTCGACCTAATAAAGAGTTTCATCTCGACGTGCTGATGGCTGCCTTCGTCGACGTCACGACCACGTGACATCTGGCGGAGGTGCTGTTCGTTCATGTTCCGGACGCCCCCGTCAAGCCCTGAACCCAGCCCACAGCGCGTAGAAGACATCGATGCCAAGGCCGAGCAGCGAGCAAGCCGCAGGCAACAAGTCCTACCGCTAGAGCACGGGTCTCTACCTGAAAAGACCCGGCAAACAAAGACCCTGACCTCGACCACAGCGACGATGACAGACGCTGTGCCGCCCGCACCGATCCTTCTCCGGACGCCTAAGGAGCCGCCAACCTTCCGCGGATAGTCGATCGAATACCCGGAAAGTTGGCTCGAAGCCTAAGACAGAGTTGCCGTTTCCAATGCCTGGACCAGCTAAGAAGAGCTACGGCATGTCTATTTCGGTTTGGAAGACGCCGCTCGGACGTGGTTCGAGAACCAAGAGCGAACCCTGACGACATGGGACGTTTTAACACGAAAGTGTTTTATGCTGGGGTCCACCAAGAATTCAGTGACGTATTTCCGTCACTGAAATGACGTCGAAAAAATTTACACGTTCAGATGGCAATGAAAAAAGGTTCCGTCAACGGGCATCGAACCCACGACCGGTCGGTCCGCAACAAGAGATGCCGGGCACGCGCCACAGTCTCAGACTCTAGAGGCTTTACAAACGCGCCATTTATATCTACCACTCTGCCAGTCGGCGGGGTGGTGTAGCCCTCAGGGAGCGGTAACGTAACGTAACTCGTCATTACTGTGGCCTCCAGAATTAGCACCTGCAACGCGTTACACGTCCGTCCCATTCGGCGCGTCTTCAATAAAAGTTCAATTTTGTCAATGCCTTAACACACCGCGAGGTGGCAACTTTAGCGCAAGCGTCGTAAAAGCGTCCGCCTCGCTCATAGAATCACGCTAATCCAAACCAAAAATAGCTCTGCGACGCGCGCCTACCTTATCTGGCTGTAACACTGCGTTCCACGCTCACGCGCTCGCCCCGAGAAAAATCGCGGCCGAGCTACCGGGGCGGCACGACGCGCTTTGCGTTTCCCTTTAGTCCGGCCGTGGTGTTCAATCGCATTTTAACATGCCGCGGGATGGCGACCAACTTCTGCGTGCAATATGCGACGCTGTTCTGGCTTTCACACCTCGTTCTCTGATTACGCTTTCACCGTTAACTACTACAGCTACCACAAGGGTTTGTTTAATAATTTTACACGGACGTTAGTCGCCGGGATGGAGATGTACTACCAATCATCAATGTGGGTGCATACACGTTAAACTGTGCCATTTGCTGCCAATCATCAATATACATTGTACAAACTCTCTTATATCAATGTACAGTAAACATTCAGTTACTTCTGTAAGGCCACGCTTTACTTTCGTGTTATTACGATTCCTATGACGGAAAGATCAGCCATGTTTTCCGCACCAGTTAACTGGCAACATTCACCAGCGTCGTCCGCAAGGATAGGGCCGAGGCTCTGCTCGAAACCCGCGTGCAGCTGCCAAACGAAAACGTGGCACTCTTCACAGAAGACATGACGAGACTGTTCCGCCACGCAGACCCTGACATGCCCGAAGAGAAGAAAGTTTGCTTCCTCATGCGAGGAATCAAGCAGGAGCTGTTCGCGGGACTGAACAGAAACCCACCCAACACCATCCAAGAATTCCTCGCGGAGGCAACAACCATCGAGAAGACGCTCGAGATGCGCACCCGGCAGTACGATCGCCGCGCATTTAAAGACAGTGCAGCTGTTCATGCCCTCAGCTCCGACGACTTGCGCGAGACGATCCGAGCAATCGTGCAAGAGGAGTTGCGAAAAATTCTACCTTCGCCGCAACCTCAAGTAGATTCCATCGCCGACGTCGTGCGCCAGGAGATCGAGCAGTCACTGGGCGCCTCAGCTAACAGAGCCGCAGCCGCAAGCAATGAGCTATGTTGCTGCAGCCCGACGCAACGCGTCCCCTCCTCGACCACGTCAAGACGCCACGCCGCCCCAGCAGTTCCGCCGCGAGGCACCACCGCCGCCACCACCGACGTCATACCGCCCGCCAGCCGGCCAGCGATACACGCCGAGGAAGACCGATGTTTGGCGCGCCCCTGACAACCGCCCGCTCTGCTACCACTGCGGAGAGGCCGGCCACACGTACCGCCGCTGCCAGTACCGACAGATGGGGCTACGCGGATTCGCCGTCAACGCGCCGCGCCCGCAGCCAGGCGAACGGCCTCGCGACATCGACGACTACCTCACCGGAACACAGTGGCAAGAACGACGACCTTCCCACTAGTCGTCGCCCGGCCGGTACATGTCACTGCACCGTAGGCAGTACACTGGCCCGAACCGCGGCCGGTCGCCTAGCCCGTATCCGGGAAACTAAGGGCAGCAACCGATGGAGGTGCAGTTGCTGTACGACAAAATGCCGAAGATCCTCCGCCGCCGACGACGACGCTGCGACGAAACCTGCAGAACACGACGCGAACCAGACAGACCCTTGACGACGAAATCTCGCGGACCGAAGAAGACCCGACGACGCAACATGGAAACAGCGGAACAAACCGACGCAGCCGTGACCCGACGCCGCGACCCAACCGCAACGCAAGACGACGAACTAGCGATCTCGACGTTCTCATCGACGGCCACAACGTCACCGCTCTCGTCGATACTGGAGCCGACTATTGCGTCATCAGTGGGCCCTTCGCCACGAAGTTGAAGAAAGTGAAGACTGCTTGGGAAGGGCCCGAAAATCCGTACCGCAGGAGGCCAGCTAATAACGCCGTCTGGAGTCGCGCGTATCCTGCGAGTTTCGTAATCTTGCAACACTGCTCCAGGGACGTCATACTTGGCATGGACTTCTTAAACCATCGCGGCGCCGTCATCCTTAAGAACCAAGTCGATAACCCTTTTGTCGGACCAAACGACACCGCCGGATACGAATCCATGTCAACATGCCCTGAACGTGCTCGAGGATCAAGTTACCATCCCGCCTCGCTCCAGCGTCATAATTCCCGTCAGTACCGAAAAAGTTGAACACATCGAAGGTGTCGTCGAGAGCGACCAGCGTTTGCTGCTAGACCGTGACATTTGCGTCGCAAGAGGCATTGCTCGGTTGCATGAAGGAAAAGGAAGCGTGATGCTAACAAACTTCAGCCAAGAATACAGACACCTAAGCAGGGGCCCGACGATTGCATACATCGATGAAATCTTGGCCGTCAGCGATGCATTTGCCTTTTCAGATTCTGACGAAGCTACGACGACGATCCCTGAGCCACCCTTCGAAGTAAACCCAAGTCTTCCCGCTCGCCAACAGCAACAGCTTCGACGCCTTCTGCAGGAATACAAGGACTGTTTCTCGTCGTCATCGCGGGTCCGACAAACGCCCCTTGCTAAGCACCGCATTATAACAGAAGAAAATGCTCGAGCACTCCGTCAGAGTCCCTACCGGGTTTCGACGCGGGAACGGGAGGCCGTTAGAAACAAGTCGACGAAATGCTTCTTGACGACATCATCCAGCCGTCCAACAGCCCGTGGGCGTCTCCCGTGGTGTTGATGAAGAAGAAGGATGGGAACCTACGTTTCTGCGTCGATTATCGTCGCCTGAACAAAATCACAAAAAGGACGTGTACCCTCTCCCACGAATAGGCGACGCCCTGGATCGACTCCACAACGCGAACTACTTTTCGTCGATGGACCTCAAGACCGTCTACTGGCAAATCGAAGTCGAAGAGAGAGACCGAGAAAAGACTGCCTTCATACACCGGACGGCCTGTTCGAGTTCAAGGTCATGCCCTTCGGTCTTTGCTCGGCATCTGCGACTTTCCAACGAGTCATGGATACAGTATTAGCTGGCTTGAAGTGGCAAACTTGCCTTGTTTACTTGGACGACGTCGTTGTGTTTTCCCCGAACTTCGACGAACACCTCCTGCGCCTTGAATCCGTACTTCAAGCATTCAAGAACTCCGGGATCACCCTGAAACCACAAAAGTGCCGCTTCGCGTACGAGGAGCTCTTGTTTTTGGGTCACGTGATCAGCAAGACTGGAGTGCTCCGACACCCGCAGAAAGCAGCTGCCATCGCAGCTTTCCCGCCACCCACCTACATGAAGGCCGTCCGCCGATTTCTCGGCTTGTGCGCCTATTACAGACGCTTTGTCAAAGACTTTTCACGGATCGCCGAGCCACTAACGCAGCTCACGAAGACCGAGTTTGCTGTGGTTTAGCTTTTGACATAATCTTTTGCTTCGCTCTTTGCTTTCTTCAGTGAAACATCATTTTTATTTGAGAATGCACATCCAATAGCTTCACTGGAAACCGCAGGTGGCCGAAATTTCCAAAGCGCTCCACTACGGCGTCTCTCATAATCATATCATCATCAACATTTACTTTACCCTTAAAGGTCGTTTCCAGGGTATTACATAAGAGGATACAAAAGCATCAATCACAGCATGGCCATTATTAAATAAGGGGGGGAGGGACAAAAGCATCAATAACAGCATGGTCTTTATTATGCAATGCTAGAAAAAAGAGAAAACATGTTTGCAAAATACACAGTACATGATTTCAATTTCAAAAGCGAAGCAAAGACAGTGCAATATGTAGAACAAGTGGTATAAAGGCCGTTACAAAAAAGAATAGTAGATGAAATAACACTGTAATTGTGGCAGATAACGGTGATCGTGGTTTTGGGACGTTAAACCGCAGATATTATTGTTTATAATAGCTGCATTGGCCTTCACTTTTAAATTCTCATGTGGAGGAATCACAAACCTGCCTTCATTGTCTGCAGGAAGGACTGCTAGCCTATTATCCCGAAGAAAATTATTTACTTGGGGAGCTTTGCCCTCGATACCGCATCAACGCCTGCCGGAAACACCTTTAAACATCACGGCCTTCAGCACACATTGAAACATCTCTGACGAATGTTAACAATGCTGGAACAGAAAATCTTGGTTCTGTTGCAAGTTTGGGTCCCTTGTCCAGGGTGTTGCTCGGACATTTCTCCAATCCCACATATTTGAGTGTGACGCTTTGAAAATAAATCTGTTAGAAGTTAGCGCCTGTATTCGTCGGTGTTACTTGTTTTTGTCTCGAAGTTGAGAGTATGACGGAAACCCGTCTGGCCGGGATGAAACATACTAGTTAAAGGGATCCGGAGTTCCGAATTTTAAATCATTTGGTCGGTGTCCGGATCCCTTTAACTAGTTTGTTTTGGTATCGTGTGTGCGCTAGAAACAGCAATGGAACGGCAACATGCCCAAACCTACGTGATTAAACTAATCATTAAGCTAACATGACAAAGACTTTGGACGCGCTTTCGGGTTTCCGGTTTCCCTGTCGCCGATCCATGCCGTATTAATTGTCTCACGTGTTACTCGTGCGCGTCGCCGTCCGTGCACAGGTGGACGAGGAGCCACTTCACGTTGAGAGTCGGAAACACTTTGCTGATCGAAACTATCACCCTATAGAAAACCACTCATACGCGCCCTCGATGCGCGGATCTATGGCATGGAGGGGGGCGAGCGTGCGTTCGAAAACGCACGTGGGCTCAGTCACGTGACCTAAAAAGAAGAAACAATAGCGAGCAAGAGCTCCCGGCGGCCGTCATTGGCTCCCTTCTCGCTCCCTCTTTTTTTCTATCGCGTGCGCTGCGGCGCCAGGAATTCATATACGCAACCCGGGAGTGCAGCTCGTGCTCTTGGATCAAGTCCTGCGGGCGGCGAAGGCCGTAGAACCCTGGACGTAGGACCCCAGGCATAGAGGATCTAAGATCCCCCTTTCCTTTGAATAAAGTTTCACTCGCTCTCTTTCTCACTCTCACAGGGTCTCTGTTGGAACCTGCGTCTGATCTTCCACACTCCGTCACGAAAAGCGTCCATCATTACCAAGCCTTCCGTCTTATTTGTAAGGCAGTTGTTAACCTTTAAGGCGTCGTAATTAGGCTAAATAGAGACTTTAAGATTTATTATTCTAATTCCTATTTTATAGTTCAGTGCTTCTTTCAGTGACGTCTTCTCCTGACTTTCCAAAATGGTGTTGGTGTGAACCTTAGTCTCCTAGTTTACAAACAAAGGATAGGGAAACTTGTGCCACTCTTGTCAGTAAAACGAGTGACCTTACTTGAGAACCTTCCTAGAGTTGGCTCCATTCGCAGTGTTGCCGCCGCCGTCTCCGGCCTTTCCTGGAGCGGCCACAACTGGGAAGGCCGCAACACCATTCAGTGACAGCTTAGCACACTAACGGAGTTAGAGCGATTAGAGCGCCCTAGAATAGGGGGAGTGTCCAAAGCGCCGGCTCCCGCGTGGGCCTTTTGCGATGAGCTCCCGCACCGCGTCGCTGCTGCGCCGTACACGTGGGCCTTCCGCGCTCTTGGAAGCGCGCGGAAAGCGCGGGGCGTCTGCTACGCGCTGTAGTTTCTTGCGCTGAGTTTCCACACACGGCACTTGAAGTCTACTTAATGTTTATAATGCGGTGCGGAATGGAGCTTATCCATCTTTAAGCGTTGTGTTAGTGCTGGGGCAATAACAAAACGCAAAACAATCACGTGTGAAACGGCATCAGCGTGGCTTAGATCCGGTGATGGAGTTCGAGAACATTGGTGCGTGCGTAAAAACGCGCAAAACGAACACGCACAAGGAAAGAACGAAAATCTTATTCTCACAGGTAATCGAAAATAGCATCACGCAAGCAAAAATTAAGAGTAATAAAAAAAAACCCGCATTTCCCCGAAGGGGAGTATGAGGAAGTGCGAAGCACGGGCTGATGCTATGAGGCGGCGCGCACGACTAAACTGCAGAGCCGAGCGAAGGAGACGGCAGCGAGAGAGCACGCGCCAGCCGACCCACGGAGGTCTGGCCGTTTTTAAGTGCAAAGCACTTTCACTGATGATGATGATCTGTCTTCCGAACTCGTTCCAAAGAACCCGCAACGCGTTCAACTTGTTGGCGGCGTTGCGCACGCCCGAGATGGGGCTCAGGTTGTGGTCGAACCACAGTCGATCGCACACCGCGCAGCTATATCCGAAGCTGCGGTCCAGGAAGTCTCGCTTGAAGCGCGCGTCCGGCCAATCGAATTCGAGGGCCCGTGCTCGCTCGCGCATCGCGCGTCCCCGCGCCAGATCGGCTTCGGGGTGCTCGGCTCGCTTCGCACGCTTTCGTTCGGCGTCTCGCCGCCGGCCTGCATCACCACAGGCAATGCGCGGGGCGCGCGCAGCCACGGAGCGGAGGGCGGAGCGCGCGCAGTCACGTGGGGCGTGACGTCGCTGCGCCGTTGCTACAGACGCTCCTCTCCTCTGCTCGCGCCGTTGCTATGGGACGGCGGACACAGGGTCGCTTATAAAGTGCATTCGCACTTAAAAAAGTAAATTGCGCGCGCAGTGACCGCTTCACACTACCAGCTTTTTACTCATGGTCGCCAGTGGTTTGCTAGCCATATGTACACCACTTTATTCGACAATTTGTTAGTCTCCCCTAGCACTTTATTAAGGACAAAGCACACTGGGAAGACGTAAGGGAAACAAAACAATGAGAAGAGACGGCCATACGATCGCAACGCTCTTGGTTAATTTTTCCTTTTGAGGTAGTGTACAACAAGGTAGTGTATATATATATATATATATATATATATATATATATATATATATATATATATATATATATATATATATATATATATATATATATATATATATAGACTAGATGTTTCGGAGGCAGCTCTGGTCACTCATGCATCGGTCTTGTTTCTGTCTACAGGGATCGCTGAACGTCAGTATGAAACGTTCGCATTCTCAACTTCAGATGTTTTCACGGCTCTCGGAGGCTAGAGTTCGCGTGGTTCAGAGACTACAAAAAGATAATTAAGAGTGGTTAGCTAAAACACAATTGTTTCACGGCAATTGAGTGCGCGAAAACAGGGCACCCGACCGCAATTTCCCCCTGTTTCCTGGTGAGTTCAATATAGCGTCCACCACGCTTTCGTGTTGAAGCCCTGGGGTACATAAACAGCGTGTCTAGTCCTCTCTTTAATAAATATTATGGCCGATCACCATCTTCCCTCCTTGACGTCTCTTTCTTGACCGCCCCTGTCACTCCATCTGCATCCTCCACTGAACAATATGTGTTCCGCATCCTCCACTGTCGCCAGCTCGGCCGAGTAAACACTGAAGCAAGACAACAGCACCGCAAGAATCTCCATGACGCATCTCACAGCGCTGTGTTCTTCCGCCCCGGCGACGAGGTGCTACTCCGGACACCAGTTCGTACTCCTGGCTTGCGCGACAAATTTCAATTTCGGTTTATTGGCCCATACACAGTCTTGGAGCTGACCAGACGGGCAGCTCCAAGACCAAGACATGACCTCCAAAGAGATGACCAAAGAAAAGAGAGCTCCAGAGATGACCAGACGGGAAAAGCAAGCCTCTTTTGTCCCGCAGAAGCGTGTAATGAGCTGCTCTGAGCTGAGAATCACGTTTGTTTTCGGGCGATCACTCATAACATGAAGTGAGGCATACACGATGTTGCACTGTTATCGTTTCATTTACTTTCGTTTGTCTAGTTTTTTTTAGACGCAGAAGCCTTAGATGCCTCATCAAACACGAAAATTGACCGTCGGCATCCCACGTCGCCAACACGAGTGATACACAAAATCATCACGTGATGACGTCACAGCTCGATAAAATTTGTGACGCCACTAAGACGTCTTCGTGACGTCACGTTGAGTGACGTCACATAATGACGCCATCACGTCATACGGTCGCTTTGCATTGCCTCCGTGATCTGCGGCTGATTACGGAGGCAATGTAAAAGCACGTGAGGAGCAGAAATCTTGCAATGCCTTCGATCCTGTGGGCAGTCCGAAACCACGTTATGTGCAGAAAGCTTTCGGAGAGGGGCAAGGAATTATCAATGCATCGACTGACGAAAAAGAAGAAGATGGCTTTAGTTTTCGAGTCGTCTCAGGCGAATTGCATAAGGGAGCGTGTTTTTTTGTGTACTTTTTCGCATACATTTTACCTATGCGGTCAGTTCTTCAAAATGTATGGGTAAGTCTTACACATTGACATCGATATTGGTGACCACCACGTTTTTATCACCTGACGAAGAGAAATCGTCAAACCACACATCGTCAGAATTATTTCTGGCCGACGAAAGCGGGTTTGCGCGCCACACGCCGTATTATTATTGTTAGTCGTTACGTAAATGGCAAGCATGCCAAGTGAGTGATGCCGTGACCTATCGGTCATATTAGGCATACATGCGTGCCCCGACATGCCAATTTTCGTGTATACCAAATGAACGAGACGCGAGTTACGCGAGTAATTTTTTACTTTTACTACCGCGGCTACGCCGCCGGACACATTCGGCTTCGCATGAACAGGCTTGAAACAGCAGAGCACGCGAGGCACCCTTGGAAAACAAAGCGAACGCACGAAATAAAAGAAAGGATACGAAGGGTGCAAACGTGTTAGCATGAGCTAGACGTTTACTGCGCGCATATCTGCCACGTTCTCCTTGTTATCTCCACTTTATTCTTTCCTGCAGCAAGTCTACGTTCGTTATTCCACACGAAAGTAAATTAAGCGCCTTCTCTCAAGATGAAGAGCGCGCAGAATGCGTTCCTCAAACAGCTGCGTATGTGTAGACCATTGCGGTGACAAACCAGCTGAAAGGAAATATACAAAATGCCTGTTTCACAACGCACAAACGCGTTCTCTGTGCGATGAGTCGCTGCAGTATTATGTTTCAGTGACGCAGTATGAAACAATGGCCAAATTCGCGCAATTTTGTCTAGTAGCGGCCAAAATATCACGCGCGTAGCAGACGCTCGCCGCATTGGCGCAGCTTCTGCCGCGGAGAAAGTCCACGGGTCCGGCACGGCAGCACCGCGGCGCTGGAGTTAACAACAAAAGGCCCGCGCGGCTCCCATGTATTCGCGTGGCGCTTTGGACACTCCCCCTATTCTAGGTCACTCTAACGTAGTGCAGCTCGTAATACTTTGAACAATTTTACTTATTTGTGGTCACGGCGACCGCACTTCTGATGCCGCGAAGTACAATGAATACATGTGTGCTTAGATATTGCATGCACGTTACAGAAGCCTACTTGGTCAAATCTAATCCGGAGTCTACTACGATGACGACCCTCATGATCACGCCGTGGTTTCGATTCCTCTTCAACCCCCAGCAACTGTTATTAGTGAACCGCTCACTTTTGTGCGAAGCACAACCCGTAACGCTTCCAATGAGACTCCAGTGTTTGGTTGGCTTGTGCTCTCCCCTAGTATAGCGCATTGTAGGCTGAAATGTGAACCATTTTAGGGCGCGAAGCACCTCAGAATCTCGGCTTGCTGGCGTCTCATGTCGTTGACACGGTAAGTCATGTTGTCAGACTACGGTGAAAAAGAAGTGTATAATACGTCAAAACAGGATCAGAATAAACTAACCTGACTGACACTAATTTATTATAGACAAATAATCAGAATATAATCCAATTATTTAACAGAAATTTGTTAAATTCTCCCTCAAAATTGGGTTAAAATGCCAAGTGTTCTGCTGTAAACAATACTTCGTAGCACATTGTGGTGTCTAACCCGAATAGAACTTACGGCAGGTCAGCCTCTCATTTAAATGAATAAAACCGGTTCAACGCAAGAGAGGGCGCCACCACCTCAGCAAGGGTGCGATTGCTCTTCCCACTGGCACTTCACCAGCGCCAAATCAGCGCGCGCCAAATCGCGCGAGAGAGCGTATTGCACGCGTTGGCTCCGGAAACGCTCGTTACGCGATGGACGCTGAACAGTAAGCTCGGAAGGAGCGAGATCTGCATGCTTCGCCCGTCCACAGGTCTCACGTGAGTGGAGCTGAAACATGTGCCATGCTTCATCGCTTCAAAAGGTTTTGGAAACTTTTACCGGCGTATTCCAAAACTAACCTATGCTTAATTTGATAACCTTATTTATCATTTGGTTTTCTTGTTTGTATCGATTCTTCCATTCTTGGAGTGACAGTTTGAGTGTGTTTCCGTCCATATATAGAATTGCAAGTGACCGTGCTTCCCATGCGTTCAATGTCACCTTTTGCTTGAATTCGTTGGTGGTTTTCTGTCCATTGTAATGGAGTTGCACTCGAAGAAATCCGGGGATATCACTAATGTAAAGCGTCGTTGTAAAACTGCAACATTCTCTTCGCTCATTGTAAATCCGGCGTTGTTTATGTAGACGCAGTGTCGATGCCACACGCTCCTCAATACATTAATCCGCGTGTGTTACAACATAATTCAAGGCATTAGGCGTCTCCAGGTCAGAGTGTCGGGAAGAAATGTTTTTCGTTTCGGTTTTAGTTTCGTTTCACCGCGAAAAGTTATGTTCCGTTTCCCTTCCGCAACAAAAAAAGAATGTGCCGTAATGGTTCGTAACGGTTCTTCCTTTATGCAAAAATTTGATAGTAAGGTGATCATAAAAAATCATTGCATTTGTCATTAGTTACTTGCCATCCTCTTTAAAAAAGAGCGACAGGATTAAAACAAGTTCTTGCCACGTTCTTCAAAGGAGCGGAAATAACTTTACCGTGAATTCCCACTAACTTGCACAAACCAGTACACCCTTCAATGACATCGTATTTATTTTCTCTAAAGTCATTTACGTTTTTTTAGGGGGCTCAATGCTTTTTGTCAAGGGAGTGATCCCAATCTCAGAAGCAGCACGTCATTGAGTGTACTCTCCGATGTGCGAGACAGGTGTTCTGATTAAAAAATATCGCCAGGCCTTGGCGGAACACGCAACACAGCCACAGCGAAATCTGGGAGAGCGGCCTGTCTAGATCCCGTTGTAGACTCTCTTGGGGCACCTAGTACATCTTTTAAGAAGCGCAAAATGACACGGGGATGAAGCAAGACACACACAGGACACAAGCGCTTGTCCTGTGTCTGTCTTCTTAAAAGATGCGCGTGTGTCTTCTTTTGCGCTTCTTAAAAGATGAACCGTTTCCAACTAGGCCAAACAGCCGTTTTGCTCACCTAGTACAAGTACATATGCACAGTACCCGCTGCGCTATAAATTATCGTAAGTTTTCTGATGTAGCGAAGCAAGAATCGTGGCACCCGCTACACATCTGTAAGACATTATGTGCACTTTGTTCTTTGGCTGATGACGATCAAGAATTATAGCTGAGCCCTTCGTAACGGCTTGGAAGAACGCGACGACCGACTCGTTTCGCTATTCGCATTGTGTGACGCCGGTTTGTTATTTTACTCTTCTGCCATGCTTATTTATTTACTTTATTTATTTATTTCAGCATACTATTGGCCCTGAGGCCGTTACAGGGGTGGGTTACAGCTACTATCACTAATACAATACAAAACCTTTCAAGCACAACAAATACGACATTTCAAAATACAAAATTCAAGCAATACAATAGAATAAAATACAGTGCAATACAATACGGATGTATATTTGTTTAGCAAGCTCCTAAATAAAGTTAATATAGCAAGAGTTACAGCATAAAACAATTAAAGACGAAAAGTCAAACATATGTCAATCTTTGAGCTCAGGTTGCGCTAAATATTGCTTGAGCCCTTCCTCGAAGTTTTCAACTGAGGTACATTGGAGCAATGATGAAGGCAGCGAATTCCAGTGCTGAATAGTTTTTGGAAAAAAATGAATTTTCATATATATTGAGGCGTTGCTGGGGTACTTCATATGTATGTTCATTAATTCCTCTCAGAATTCTTACTCTGCGTGGCGTTAAGTATTGGTTTATGTCCATGTTTAGTTTATTTTTTGAGAGTAGGAAAAGGAATTTCGGTCTGGCCAGTTTTCGACGATCAGCTAGAGTGGGAAGTCCCAAAAATCGTACCATTTCTGTCACCGATTCTTTCGAGGCGTATTTTGAAAGTATGAACCTAGCGGCTCTTCTCTGTACCCTTTCTAACATTTTTATTAGCCCAACTTCTGAGGGGTCCCATATGATATTTGCGTATTCCAGAGTTGGCCGTACATACGTGAGGTACGCTGTTAGCTTAACCGGGGTTGTAGCGAGCTTCAATTTGCGTCGTAAATACCACAGTTTCTTTTCCGATGCTGAGCAAATTTTTTCTATATGGCTACTCCGTTTTAAATTACTTGTTATGGTCACGCCTAAATACTTTATGGCGTCAACTGTAGAGAGGGGGGTAGAGCCTATAGTATAATTGTAGACGAGGACGTCTTTACTCTTATTCGTTATGCGTAGCGCGGCAGTTTTGGTCTTATTTATTTCCATTTTTGAAGTAGTGCACCAATTACTGACAACTGCAAGGGTGTCGTTAAGTGCCTTCTGATCATTTGCATTTTTTATTTCTTTATAAATTAAGCAAACATCTGCAAAAAGCCACGCCGTTGTACTTGTATCAATGTTACGTGTAATATTATTTATGTAGAGTGGGAAAAGTATTGGTCCTTCGACGGAGCCCTGTGGTACTCCGGAAATGATTTGCAATGGATTAGACTAGTGGCCATTTACTTCTACGTATTGTGTTCGTCCTGTCAGGTACGCGCCTATCCACTGTACAACGCTGTTGTTTATGCGAAGATATACTAATTTTTGCATTAACTCAGTGTGCGGAACTTTATCGAAGGCCTTCGAAAAGTCTAGGCATATTACTTCGATCTGGCTTCTGTCATTTAGAGCACGTGTAAAGTCGTCGACTGTTTGCAAGAGTTGGGTGGTTGTTGAGAGATGCTGTTTGAAGCCATGCTGATTAGGAAGGAATAACTTATTGTCTTCGAGGTATTTATACATTGATTTTGATATTATGTGTTCTAGAAGCTTACAACACACGCATGTTAAAGAAATCGGGCGGTAGGTTTCAACTTTTTTTGATCGCCAGTTTTGTGCGTTGGCACAACCCGTGCTATGAGCCAATCATCTGGAACTTGTCTTTGTTGAAGCGAAGCCTTAAATATGAGGAGATAGTGTGCGACCCATTCTGCATATCTTCTCGGAAAATTATTCGGTATACCATCTGGACCTATGGATTTTTTTTGTTGATATTAAGCAGGGCTGGGCAGAGATACTCGGAAAAGTATTCCGGAATACAGATATCGAAATACATGGACTCGAAGCCTAAAATACAGATACTGAGATACATTTGCCTTTAGTGTAACGGGATATTTCGGAGATACTTTCGCAATTGGACGAAAAAGTATTCCGGAATACAGATACAGCAATACAGATACTGGAATACTTCCTTTTTTATTTCAAGGATGCTCATACTCCACAAAGACATTTATAAGTGCACCATAATGTAAGCTGCAGCGCATTGATACATTGATACTTTCAGTTCATTTATTTATTTATTAGAGCACCCTCAGCGCCATTAAGCCATTACAGACGGGGGGGGGGAGTTAAAAGTACATAATTAGTATTAATTACATAATTGCACGCATCAATTGCAATAAAAAAGTATGCTATTTCACAGCAAGAGTAACAAGCATTGGACACTGTAATCGACATACTTGGTGACAACAAAATGAGCTGTGCTAGAAATAGCACAGTTTAAGCAAATCACTCGAATCACTAATGAACACCAGTGAACTGAGAAAAAGTATACATTTATTTTGCACATAAATTCTGCTTTGCTTAGAATGTTGCTGTGTGAGCATCTCAAATAGGCTCTTCTAGACTGCGTCGGTTCGGCCCAGGGGCGTAGCCAGAATTTTTTTCGGGGGGGGTTCAACCATTCTTTATGTATGTTCATGCGTGCGTTTGTATGTGTGCGTGTATATATACGCAAGCAAAACTGAAAAATTTCAGGGGGGGTTGAACACCCCAACCCCCCCCCCTTGGCTACGCCCCTGGTTCGGCCTCAGGACAAGACTCACGACAGAAGAAAAGTCTCAGTACCGCTGCAGACGATCACAAATTCGCGTTATAGTGAATAAATACCGCCTTCATAGCCGGATAGCCCTGCAGCGTGGCGATATCTCTTCTCGGGTCATCTAGATACCGAAACACATCCGCCCTCACGTGAGTTGTTCTGACCGTTCCGTAGCCGAAGTCGGTCCTTATCTTCGGAATCCTCAGCCGTCAGGCCCGGTCGGCACCGGGTCAGACGGCTGAGGATTCCACTGCCCACATAGGCCAGCCATAATTACCTAAGTGCAATGGAACCGAATGCGTCAAAACTAGGGGTGTGCGAATATCAAGTTTTTCGCATACGAATCGAATACGAATATGCACCTTCGAATATCGAATATGAAAGGAAAAATGCCTCCACAGTAACAATATTTTATTTAACACGCAGCTATTTGAAAAAAAAAACATTAACAGCCTGACTGGCAACACAACATACACTGCTATCTCCAGAACACAATGTCCAGGCTAGCACAATGCACATCACAACACAAGCAAATATCACGGCACAATGAAAGTAATGAGTAGATGTTTTCATGAAGAAATATGAGTTGCTCCACATGATCAGGCAGCAGGAACTCCCTTGTAACAGAGACAACCCTACCCCCCCCCCCTCCCTGCCACTGAAAAGGCACTCTCGCTTGGAACAGAAGTGGCTGGTATAGGGAGGTACATGGGGCAAAGCTTTGTCAGACTGGGGTATTTGAAGGTGCCTACAGTCCACCATCAGTCACATGGGTCACTGTCTTTCTTCAGAAGTGGTCCCGCATAGTGAACGAGTGGTAGTGCGGCACGTTACGGCCGCATAATATTGAAAATGTACGGTTACATGATCGCCAACAGCGCTGCACGTCGGAGATGCACCAGCAATAAATCATACGTATTGGGGCGCTCGTCGCAGGCAGATATCGTGCCTCCGTGTACTTACGATGTTTATCGCTCCTCTCGGCAACGTTTTTAGCTATACGAACGCAGCAGAAATGTGGAAGACGAGTTATTTCATGCATAATAATCGAATCGCATATTCGAATTTTTCGAATATTCGAAGTTATCGAATATTCGAAACTTTTCGATTACACGATTTTCGAATCGAATACGAATATTTCGAATATAATATTCGATGAATATTCGAAACTTTCGAATATTCGCACACCCCTAGTCAAAACTGCAGAATTCATACATTGGCTTCCTAAAATCACGTTGTTTGGGGGTGAGATGGTTTAAGCCCTCCCAAGTCGCCCCTGCCAGCTCTCTAAACAGACGTTAAAACAGGGACAGCTGCTCAGAGCGCCCCATCAGAAACTCAGCAAGCACTCGTAGCCTAGGCCGAAAATGTCACTCTTCGATAAAGCTATCACCACCACCGACGCTACCAGCACCCATTTCTGCAAGCCGCAACAGGCGAAGTCGGCTCCGACAGTGGGGGAGCCTGGTACCACAAAAGACCGTTTCACGTTTGTGATCAATTAGGAACGCACCCCGACACGCTCGAGCGGTGGCGGAAAGCGCGACAAAGATAGCCATCTTCTAATCACTTCCGCCGTTTGAGAAGTGAACGCATGCGAAGCATTGAAAGTGCTCTGTTCCAAGGCGGCATCCGCGCGGGGGGTCACGAAGTAATGGCTTGCCACCCGAAAAAAAGTAGGCGGCCCTTCCTGTCGGCGATCGGCGGCGCGCCTTTGCTTGTCTTGGCACAAAAAAAAACAAAAAAAACGTCATTCCCCCCTTGGAAACACGCCTCAACTCATTCCCGACAAAAAAATGTAACGGGATACTCGTGTCCTGCATATCATCACGATAGAAACGATACATCGTAAAAGTATTTCACTACTGAGATACAAATACATTTCTCAAATGTATCCCGATACAGAAATACAGATACTCAAAAGTATCTCTGAAATACTATCGCGATACTCTTGTATCGCGATACTGCCCAGCCCTGTTATTAAGCAACAATGACACAATACCTTCATGTCATCTGAATATCAGGCATGACCGATAAATCTGTAGTGGAGAACTTTTGCAAATCAATTTTATTTGGGCAATCATTAAACACTAACTGAAAAAAACTGTTATGTATATCAGCTATAGTAGAGCTGTCAGTCACTAACTGATGATTCCCTACAAGACAATGCGCCAAACCTGAGCTTTTATCACTGTGAGGCAAGTGACGCCAAACTCGATGTGGTGAAGATTTCATAAATGTAGGTAACGTCTCGTCATAGTACTTCTTTTTTGCTTCACTAAGTTTATCCCGTAAAAGTTTCGATAGGCTTGATATATTCGAATGGCTTTTGTTTACTTTTTTTTCCTATAGCGGTTAACATCACGTTTCAGATGTATTATCTACCTTGTCATCCAAGGATTCCGTTTGTTTACTTTCTTTTTCTTTAGGGTCACAAATTTTGTAATGCATAGTGCGACTATTTGTTTAAATCTTATCCACAGCGCATTGACGTCACTTTCGCATCTGAACACGTCCAAAGAAAATGACAAGTGATCGAGTATGCTGGTGTCATCGGCCTTATTGTAGTTACGAACTTGTATGAATCTTTCCTTTTCACGTGGCAAGCTATTATCAGTTTTTATCTTTACCATTACAAGTTTGTGGTCTGACAAGTCATCTTCAATGGAAACGTTGTAGTTGTCAATCCGCCCATCAAGAAAAACTAAATCCAGTATAGAATGCACATATTCTGTTTCACGTGTGTTATGATGGACTATCTGCGTAAGGTCATGATTAAACGCTATGTCCAGTAGAAGTTCACTGTCTACTCTGTCTTTTGATTTGTCCTGTAGCTTATCCCAATCAATTCCTGGCAGGTCAAAATCACCTGCAATTATTAACTTGCTGCTCCGAGTGACAATATTTTCTAAGTATTGCTGCAAATCTGCCATGTACGAGTTAGGGGCACTGGGGGGGTCGGTAGATGGCTCCCAAGATAAAGGAAGTTCTTGCTAATTTATATCACACCAAACACTTTCGTGATTAGCGATCCCTCCCATGGCCACTGCTTCTAAACTTTTTTTAAGAATTATTGCCACTCCTCCTCCTCGTGAATCACGGTCTTTTCTAAACAATCTATAGCCCGGTGGTACGATTCAGCGTCCTGTATTTCGGGTCGCAGCCATGTCTCTGTAACCGTAATTATGTGCGGGTCATAGGAAGCCAAGATATATTCGAAATCATCTATTTTATTTACGAGACTTCGGGCATTTATATTCAGCAAGCGTAGATCCCATGGATCCTGTCGCAAATGGCATCAGTTATCTTTCGCCGTGGCGCGTGATTTTTTCCTATCGTTCTTCAGTTTAACTCGGCTGTTTTCATTGTAGTCCCAGATATAAGCATCTGCGTAAATGACCAACTGGTCGTAGCTGAGATGCATTCGTTGTCCTGCTTCCCTTTTCTCTTTTGCAGACTGCCATAGCAGCTTCCGTTTAGCTAAAGTCTCCTTGCTGAAGTCATCACCCACTGATATGGGGCTGCCCTTGAGCTTCTTGCAATTTTTGTAAATATTTGATTTCTCTCGTGAATCAAATAGTTTCATTATTACGGGTCGTGGCGACCGCCTTTGCTTTCTGCCTATTCGATGGATTCGTTCAACAGTTTTTAGTTTCACGCCAAGCTTTTTCAAAAATATTTTGTCTAGTACAGCTTCTTCCAGGTCTTCTGTGGTCTCGCGGTCTTTTTCTGCCACCCCGAAAACCAGGAGATTATTCCGTCTACTCCTGTCCTCTAAGCTGATCAACCTTTCTTCTTGTCTTGATAGTGTTTCATTAACGTCTGCGACAGTCTTTGTCAATTGCTCTATTTTCTTTGCCTGGTCTTTATTAATTTGAAGAGCGTACTCTATTTTAATTAGCTTTTTCCCGAGGGTACTTAGTTCAGCTTGAATTGCCTTTTGGCCCTCGCAGAGTTCTTGTAAGAGAGCTTTAGTATCAGGACCTGGGTTGAGTTCAACGTCCCCGGACAGCAGTAGGCATAGCGAAGCAAATCCAGAAAAGAGTACACTTGGGCACGGCAGCACTACAAGAAATCTATCGTCACTTCTGTAACCATAACTTGAGTAGTAACTGACCTGTTCAAGCAACATAGGTCGGGGATTAGGTGACATTGCTTGCATGCTGCTGCCGTGCCCACTGGAGACCGCTGGTGAAGGCCCAGAGGATATACTCTCCACGAAGGGTAGTTTGCTGGTTCCCCCATGGCTGTGCTCGAGAGTGCCGCCCATCAACCGTCCGAGGCCAATATCAGCAGCGTCAGCAGCCGTGAAGAAACTTTCGCTGGTTTCCCGATGGCTACGCTCGAGAGTGCCGCCCACGAACCATCCAAATCTGATATCAGCAGCGTCAGCAGCCGGTCGAGCCACGCATGTATCCGATGCGCTTGCTAGCCAAGATGCGTAAATCAGGAACACCTGTTCAAGCAACATAAGTCGGGTATTAGGTGGCATTGCTTGCATGATGCTGCCGTGCCCACACATATTACATATGTTAAGAGATTTCTTGCCCGACATGACGCCTGTATAGAGTATTTTTGCGAAGGAGTTACAAGTACCAGCATAGCATTGTGGTGAAATACTCCCATTCGATCCTAGTAATTTGTTTCTGATTTCATTTTTAACACGAAAGTGTTTTATGCCGGGGTCCACCACGGCTCCACTGACGTATTTTCGTCACGAATATGAAGTTGTAAAATATATACCAACAGATGGCAAAGAAAAAAAAAACTAGAAGAAAAAGCTGCGTTGCCGGGAGTCGATCCTACAACCCTTCGCTCCGCAGCGCGCGGCGTGAAAGCACACGGCCACAGAGCGCACGTTCTTAAGCTTACTAACGGCATCCTTTTTATATACACCATTTACCGTTCGCGGTATTCGGAGCTCGGTGGCTTCAGCGTGTTCTTGTTATTACTAGCGAGATGGCGCGAAGAGCGTGCAGGGCGCGCATTAAAGGTCGACGCCCCACGCGTCTCTATGCGAGCGCGCTTCTACAGGGGGGGTCTCTCGTGTGCACGCGCTTACATCATGAGGAGCGCGGCTCGTAACGTCTTGTCCTTTCACCGCAAGTTTCCGTTGACAATTCAGAGAGAAGGAAGGTCATTTCGCTCGCTGTAGCGGCCGGGTTTCCAAAAAGAGTGCGCTGCTTACACGCAAAGAAGTAACATTTCTGGCAGTTGTTATTTCGGGCTCATCCTGTATATCTTGTTTTCGTGCGTCCTTTCTGCTTTAGAGCGCGCTGCAAGTTTCTGCTGCATGCCGTTATTCGCGTGATATTACAGTTTGTTGCTATAGCATTCATTCCTTCGCCCTTATGGCGAAACAATGCTCGATAATCGCTCAACTAACCCTTTGAAGACATCTTTCAGTTTCGTGTTATACCGATTCCTATGAAAGGGGAATCAGCCATGTTTTTTCTTATCTCACGCGATAGCATTTACGCACACCGTCGGCGGCGGACAACTATGTCCCCAATATCGGCTGTTGTGATCTCAACAAATTTCGCTGTAACAAACTTCAGCGCCGACAATGTCCTGTCCGCGCTGGCCTGCGTGAAAAGCGCGCAAAAGTCCACTCGCGTTAATATAAAAATGTCTTGTTGCCACTGTTTTCGATTTTCACACAATTTCAACATTTCTTTCCTTTGAAATACCTGCCTGAGGTACGCGCTATTACTGTACCCTGCGAGATGCATAAGTTCTCACTGTCATGAGCTCAGTTGTTCCGGATTGCCAAGTTTTCTCGTGAAACGAAAAACAAGTTAAAAAACGTCAGTTTCACTCCGGAACGAAATAATAGATAAAGTTTCGGTTACGTTTTTGTCCCGGTCAAAAATATCGTTTTTTTCTGGTTTTCGTTCCGTTCCGACACACTGCTAAATATGTCGAAAGTTTTAGCGTAAGCATTACGAAAGCCATACGTTTCTGTATACTCGTAAACTTTGTCTCACAAACAAAACAGTTCGACGAGCTTCGCGAGATTTGTCACCGACACGTTTTGTGCCAGCTCGCATCATCGCGCCATTTAGTCTTGGTACTTTTCGCGAACATTAACTTCATTCAAGGAAACGCTAATGGCACGGCGTTATGAACCGCTTTCCTTCTGTAATTCAACTAAACATTTTTTTTTCTAGCAAAGTCATCGAATCGTGCAGCAAAACCAACCTGGAAACGAAAGCGCGGTTAATGCGTTTGAGGTCGACTCTTTCCCCAATCAGGACCGCAAGGCAGTGCAGTACATCTGATATTCGGATTTTTCTTACGATAGACGCATGCCTCCACTCTTGTCTGAATGTTTTCTGCAGCGTGTTTTTATCTGTACTCATTCAGCTCTGGCTCCAAATTGTAGAGCGGTGCCCCTCCTGCTGTCGCAGCCAATTTTCCTTGTGACTTCTTTTTCCCTCTCCTTAGTGAATATTCACGGCCACCTTTGTTTTCACTTTTTATATGCGATTCACCCTCTCTGCTCTTTACATTTTGTGAAAACTCCTCCAAACTTTCAATGACGCAGTACTTGATCGTGAATTTCCCTCATAATTTTCTCCATTCTGCAGCTATGCTTTTTAAAATATATATTCGTAGCCACCTATTTATATTCGTCCACATTGTTTATATCCTTTCGTCCATCCCGCGGTTGCGGAACGAAATAGATCACCCGAAAGCATAACTAGTAGTAACGAGTTGAATAAATTTCAAGCTTTACGACAACATGTCTACCACCCAGCTAAATCTAGCGTATTTGTCGTGTGAACTCATAAATCATTGCGCATACTTAGTAAATGTGGCGATCGTATGATGTACATATGTGTTACCCACACTTAAGATTAGCACATTTCTTATGTATCAGTATAAATATTTTGTATGTTGCTGCGCATGATCGTTATGTACCGTTTATATTTGCAAATGTTTTGATCATATGAATTATGCTCCATAAAACTCCAATAAATATCATATATGATATGTAGTGATGTACTGACAATATCTTTTGTGTACATAAATAAACTAAATAAAATAAGAGAAAAAAAACTACAACGTGCAGAAAAAGCCGCAAACAGTTCAAGTGTGGGAAGCACACTCCTGCTACGCCGGACGTCGTCAAGAACAAAGAGCGTGCTATTTGGCTGTTTTCGGTTCGTACATATTAACTAGCGTGCTGCTGTCGAGACAGCGCTTCTGCGTTTCCAGATATTTTTGATAGTGTCTATTGCAATTATCGCAAAAGAAATTCTCTCAATTCTTGGAAAACAGCAGCGTACGACGGCAAAAGAGCAAGTGATTGCACCGAACGCTTACTGATCATTTAGACGCATTGCAGTGGAGATTCTCCGTGGACTTTTAAGAGATGGCTCGCTAGGTTCTTAAGCTGGGGCAAAATCCCGCGCCGTACGCGTAACCTTAGTTCCAGAGGCGACCGCTACAGGCGCAGCTTGGGCGAACAAGAAGTCTTCTTCCTCTTGTTCTTCGAGAGCCTTGATGATAACGCAGGCAGAACCACATATAGCATAGCCAACTCTAGCATGCGGCGCTCGTTCCACTCCGGCAAAGCGCTTCGATACTACTAACACGAACGAAGAAGACAAGGCGGCGGAGCGGAGGGCTCGCAAGGCAGCAGCAGTGCGAGCTCGCCGACAAGACCGTGCGGTGAGATCTTGCGAGGCCGCAGAGAGACGTCAGCCTTGTGCGGATCCCGAGATACAAGCCCGCGAAGCCGAGGCAGCGCGGAAGGGCGGCAAGAGAACCTCGAAGAGGTATACGGGCACGGGATGCAGCGACCAAGCGACGAAAGTGGTCGCTACCTGAAGTTGGTGGCACCGACGCGCGCTTCAAGTGCGATTTCCTCGACCACACGTTCGGACACATCTGCGAGGTCTGCGACCGCTTGTGGTTCGAGAACAACCTGACCACAATGTCTTATATAACAACGTGTGACCTGTTTATATGACAGTAGAGGACTTGCACGGAGCATTCACGTTTACCCGATTATCTTCGAGCTAGCTCCTCCAGCATCATTCACTTCGTGGATATTGCATGGATTTTTTTCTGAACCGCCTTGCTAACTACCGGCCTCGACAAGACATCCGATTTCCTGCGCACCACTGTATTCGCAGGTGGTCACGCTCTAATCAATAATAGTTTCCAAATTGAAATTGACCCTTTATATCAAGGGTGACATCGAAGTTCTTTCATCTCTTACCGCAAAGCTCACCGCACTTATATTCTCACAATATGTTGGCGTATATTTGCACTGGCCTCCGCTCTTCGGCACCAAATTTTGCGAACAACTTGCAGCGTTCATAAAGCATTCGCGTACGACAACTCCAAGGTGTAATGATTGTGAAACGGCGCAGCGAAAAAACACGCAACACTGAAGACGAGGAAGGCACGGAGGCAAGCGGGGAAGACTGTTGTCTTCCTCGCTTGTCCTCATGTCTTCCTCGTTGTGAATGTTGCGTGTTTTTACGTTGCGCTGTTTCATAACCATGAACCCTTACCAACTCGTCCAACTATCAGTGCTACTGTCCAAGGTGTAAGCCGTCCGGCGAGGCTGTATTACCGTCCTCTTTAGTAGATCGCGCAAACGCCACAAAGACTAAGTGAACGCACGCCTGCACCCACACTTCCCAGGAGCGCGGCTTTATTATTTTAGTCGCAGGAATGCCGAAAAGGAGGAGTGAAAGAGAAGCTTGCGCGATGACGTGGTAATTGCGCCTTTTTAAGGCGAGAGGCTTAGATTGGTCATAAAAGGGGGAAGGGGACCGTCGGCGCCGGCGTCACCACGAAGCGATACGAAAAATAGGCATCCGGCTTATCGTCACGCCAGCAATCGCTGAAATTTGTGAGGCCGTTTCGACGTCATTAGGGCAACGTTATGTTGTGACATGACGTGACTAAAGATAATCGCGTGCCAACCTTGCTTCGTCAAAAGTCGGCCGATCCCGGAAGCAGGAGCTGCAGGAGCTACGTTAGCTGCAGAAATCATTCGGGGTAAGGTAGGGGGTAGTTACCACAGTCTACTGAGAAGAAAATAAAACTTTTAAGATGGCTTTCATTATCTGTATGAGGCGCCTGAATCACAGAACGGTCAGCACCACATGAAGGGACAGATCGTCCATCATTCAAATACACATGAACACACATGAACGGCAGTCGAAGCTAAAGCAGTCGTTCCTCCACGGCGTTCAGCTTCAGTAGACCTTAGGGCATCCGAGGTACACGTAACCGTTCGCTAGCTAGGTAGCTTACCAGAGACCAAAGTGCCCTTGCACTTGCCGCAAACTGGTATCCCAGCTGGATTGCCGAGACCCGGACGGTACTCGCGAATCACGCCGAAAGCCTTGCTGCGCTGATCGTCCGAGCGCCTGCACGACAGCGAGGACACCTGATTGTCGAGCCAGAGTCGATCGCAAACCACGCCTGTTATGTACTGCACACAATCGTGGTTGAAGCTCCCACTGATGTTAACGATACAACTGCGAATGTAAACTGTAATGTTCTACGATGCATATGTAGTGCGACTTTTAGATGCGAAGCTCTTACAGCGGGGGCTTTGTCCCTCCCTCCCGCGGCTTCCATAGCCCCACTGCGCATGCGCGTCCCCTCCCCCTCTCTCTCCTCTCCTACGCGCTTCCCTCTCGCGCGCCTCATTCTTTCATGCGCAACGCCGCGATGAGCGTATCTTCGCGCACGCAATAGTTTTCAATAGAGCAACTGTTACACTTCTTCGGGAACATGTTGGTGCTCCCGTCGCAACGCGACAGCGCGACGGAGCCAGTTTGTCGCTGTCGCTCGTCGCAGTCGCTCAAAAGTCGCGTGCATGCGGTTGGGTCTTCATGACAGGATTGCGGCACATGTACGAGTAAAAAGTAGGAGAAAGCAGACCTTTCTGCCCCCGACCTTTCTCCTACTTCTTATTCATGCATTTCTTTCATAGTTTGCGCTAAGGTGTAATCCTTCAACACCATGCATGCTCATTTCACTAGTAAGCGTATGTTTTCTGCAGTACATGCAGTCGTAGGAATCTACAAACCTCACTTGCAAACGTTTAGAGATTCGGAAATTTGTCAGCGCTGTCATTGCCAATCCTTGTCATAACTGCCAATGTTTCGCTTGGTGGGCAAAACTTTAACTTGTTCAGAACCCTGCATATTTGTAGACGTTTCGACTTGCTATTTCATCAATATAGTATCTGAAGTCATCGCATAATCCGTGCGTACTTCCGCATTTTACGATTGCATTCTTTATACTCTCAACCGGTAGCTTTCGGAACATCATTTTATGCACTCACCAAACCAGCGAACTGTATATTGGTCGCAGTCATTAAAGCTTTCTTTTTTTTAAATAACCCTGTATATGCATGTCCATGGTTGACTGCCTTGGAGCAAGGGAGTCATCTATTTCATGCAGGAGCGCCGACCAGAGTATTGTGATTATCTTTAATAAAAAAAAGGTGACCATCGGCTGCCACAAAGAGAGTCAGGTAGACATGACTCTTTTTTTAAGAGTGTACTCGACCCTGCGTCGTTTCATGCTGACTCAAAATTTTGTTGTTGCAGCCGCGTTTCTTTTAGCAGTTGGCTAAAACATGGCAGCATGCAACGACAAAACAACTGGTGATCAGCAGCAAGCTGTAACGCGCTAGTGAGACTTTGATTTAGACTGATCTATCAATTGATGTTTCGGGAAAATTATTTTAAACATATTCGCTAATTTCCGAGTAAAATAAGACCTCCGATTTCCATCACACAGCTGAATTCGTTGGATTTGCGCGGATACTGTTTTAAATCTCATATTTACTGTAACCTTAAATTTCATTGTGTATCTTTACTGCAGCGTTTTGTTTCGCTTTTGCTGTCACAGGGTTGTGCCAGCTCGGACCCGGGAGCGTAATATGAATTGCTGGCGCAGCAGCGCACACAAGAGGGCAAAAAGAGATAGTCCGACTGTCAACGTGAATGGCCTCCGCGTCCACATGCGCACCGACTGCGACGCGCACGAGTGGATCGCCAGTAACATGTGAGGCAATTAATGCGGCATGGATCGCCGACAGGGAAAACCCGAAATCCTAAAGAGCGTTCAAAATCTTTGCCATGTTAGCTTGATGATTTGTGGAAACACGTGTATTTCGGCATGTTGGGGTTCCATTGCTGTTTCTTGCGCACACACAAGACAAAAACAACACCGACGACTAGAGGCACTAACTTCCAACACATTTACTTTCAAGGCGTCGCACTCATATATATGCGACTGGTGAAAAGCCCGCACGACGGCATTTTTCACATTTCACGTCGGTAACGATGAAAACTGCAAAGTGAAAGCCGGCTAAAAAAAGGAAAGATTAAGAGAAGATATTGACTGCCCTTTCCGCCATGTCGTTCATGAATTGTGATCAAGATAATTGATTTCTTTCTTTGTTATACCTACTGATGTTCGACTTACGCACGTGCTCGCCATTTAGCGATATTCACAGCTTGTGTTACCTCGTGTGTCATTTGCTTGGCGCTCCTCGCCACGACGTAGCATTGGCAATACTAGGGCATTGAACCCACGGTTTTTGCAGTGGAGGCTAAGATGGCCCGCATCGCGCCATTGCGCACATTGTTGGCGTGCTCCCGGAAGCTGTCGTTCATACATTGACCAGTCTGGCCGGCGTTTATTTCCTCCCGCACGTTAGCGGTGGCGCATGCACCACATTGGTGGCGCACTCAACAAAGCTATGTCTGTTATTTGTCATACACCCAGCTTCCTTGGTTTTCCGGTAGCTGGCTTTGCACAGACTGGATAGTCTGTTTGGCGCTGTGAACATGGCCTTGACGTTAGCGGTGCTTCCATTCTTCTTAAGCCGGCCTGTGTGATACACCGTGTACATATGATACCACAGCATACATTTCTTTCATTCCCCGCTCCTTTTGTGGCACTTTTGTCAGAGGGTTGAGGCGGCCACGTTTGAAGGTTTTAAGACCTTCGGCCACTAAAGTGATCACTGGCTGTGGGTACCCAGCATTTTTCATGCGCTTGGCCTGAGCACGACACTGCTACGACAATTGTGATAGAAGGAGCGGCGAAGCGCGTTCATTAGAGTCAGCTTCCCTCTACACCTCAATACGAGCTCACAATGACCCGACGAAAATGACAGAAATGGCTCATTCGCTCTATGCTCATACGGCCAACACACATGGTTACCTGCTAAACACATCCGCATGATATCTGAGGCTGTTGATTCCCGGTGTTTCATGGGTGATAAGAAGCGTACGAAGGCATTTTGTAAAAGCATCTATTAGCTGAGACACATCGTTATCAAGTCTGGTTCTCTCCAGTAAAACAAGCTAATCGTCAACGTACCGGTACACTTTCTTGTCATTTGAATTCATAAGTTGGCTTCCCAATTTTCTGTTTACGCGGGCAAGATACAGATCACTAAGGAATGCGCCATGCAAGAACCAATGCGAATTCGTTAGTTTTGAAGAGAGAGAGAGAAGTAACTTTATTGGCACACGTCAAATAGATGACGGGGTAGAGGCGTCAGCCTAAACCCACACTCATCCTCCCTAACCGTCGACCGGCATCCCTTGGGACGTGGCGGCGGTTAGGGCGAGACGGATGACTTGCCGTTGAGCATTTTCCTCTTCGTTGAGTAGCAAGGACTCCCAGTACTCTCTGCATCTGTCTGGCTCATCAAAGTTAGGACAGCTCCAAACCATGTGGACTAAGTCCGCTCTACCATCGCAATGCCTACACCGAGGGCTATACACCGAGGGATGTCACTTGCTCAACAATTGCGGGTTTGGAAATACCCCTGTTTGTAACTTTCTCCACATAACTTCCTGCTTTTTGAAAGGTTCTTATGCGCTCTCGGGTAAGTCTTACGCCCCAGCTTATAATGGTTAAGGATTTCGTTATAAGTGCTCAGTTCGTCAGCGGTCTGTAGGGGTTCCTCGCTTGGGGATGTTGTCGAGACAGCGCTGGAATCCCGGAAAGCGAGACCTCGGGCCAGCGCGTGCGCCTTCTCGTTCCCTCGCAAACCCTGATGAGCCGGTGTCCAGATTAGTGAAACCTGCTCCGCCGGGGGCTGTCCGACGGCTAATATGTGTACAGCTGTGGCAGAGATCCTGCCCACATCAAAATTTCTGATTGCAGATTGTGAGTCACTAACAATAACTCTCACATGCTTTTGAGTCAAAGCCAGCGCAATGGCGACTTCTTCCGCCTCTGTTACTCCTAAATGTCTGACGCTGCAGTACGAGGCAGGGCCTCCGTTTTCGCGTGTAATTACGGCTGCGTATACTTTGCCTTGCTTGTATTCGGCCGCGTCCGTGGAAATCACATCTTGCCTGCCTTTCAGGCTTTTCTGCAACGCCTCAGCTCTGTCCTTTCGCCTGTTCTCGTGATGCACCGGGTGCATATTCCTGGGCAACGGGAGTATTCTTAGCCTGTCCCTGACTCGCGGTGGGACTTTGCCTGTCTGCTTGGAACACGCCTGGGGCTCAAACCCCAGCCGCTCCAGGATCTGTCTACCAGTCTGAGTGCGCAGCAGTCTTTGATATTGCGATACTGTCGCCGCTTCAATGAGCTCGTCTAAGGTGTTGGGCACCATCGCGTTCAGGAAGTATGGCGCGCAAATATAAAGAAAGAAACTCACGAAACGCTTGCAACGATACGCAGACGGCATTTATCAATTTCAATTCATCGTAAGCCTCCATGCATTCAAAAGGGCTTGTTGCTGAGCTAGTTAGTTCATAACTTGAGGAAAAACTGCAATGACGGGGACGATGTTTCTGATAATAAACAGTTGGAAGTTGTCGCCCGTGTCTGTCTGTTCGTGTCTTCGCTTCGTCCCCGTCTTCTTTGCGTCATTGTAGTTACTCCATGCATTCTTGAACGCATGAAAGCAGCTCAGTATGCAGTAAGGAATAATATAGTTCTTTGACATTGAGAGAGAAAGCATGCAAGTTATTGCAAGACTCAGTTTGAAGATAACTGATCACTTGCTAAGAATTCTTCGTCAAAAACAGATCATCTATGCTCAGTAACTTGAACTTGTCTTGAATGTGAAGGCCAACAGACTTTTGTCATGTACCTGATTCTGACACGATGATGCGCAAGGACCATTCTGGCTTATGGGTCTTCACTTAATAGAATCGTTAAAAAACAATGCTCTTTTACTTCCGACATCACGAGCGAGTTTGCTGCGGTTTAGCTTTTGACATAATCTTTTGCTTCGCTCCTTACTTTCTTGAGTGAAACGTCATTTTTACTAAAAATGCACACCCAATAGCTGCATTGGCCTTCACTTTTAAACTCTTGTGCGAAAGAATCACAAGCCCGCCTTCATTGTCTGCAGGAAGGACTGCTCGGCTATTATCCCGAAAAAAATTTTTGGCTTTGGGAGCTTTGCCCGCGATACCGCATCAACGCCTGCCAAGAACACCTTCAAACATCAGTGCCTTCAGCGCACATTCAAACGTCTCTGACCAATGTTAACAATTCCGGAGCACACTCTAGGTTCAAATGTAAGTTTGGGTCCCTTCTCCAGAATGTTGCTCGTGCCTTTCACCAATCCGATATATATGAGGCAGACGCTTTGATAATAAATCTTTTGGAAGCTAGCGCCTGTATTCGTCGGTGTTACTTGTTTTTGTCTCCTGTATGCGCTAGAAACAGCAGCAGAACAACGACATGCCCAAACCTACGTGATTCCACTAATCATCAAGCCAACATGGCAAAGAATTCGGACGCGCTTTTGGGTTTCGGTTTTCCCTGTCGGCGATAGATGCCGTATTAATTGTCTCACGCGTTACTCGTGCGCGTCGCCGTCCGTGCACAGGTGCACGCGGAGGCTCTTGACGTTGACAGTCGGAACCACATTGCTGATCTAAACTATCACCATATTGAAACCCACTCGCAGGCGCCATCGGCGCGCGGATCTGCGGCGTCGCGGGGGGCGAGCGTGCGTTCGAAAACGCGCGGGCCCAGTCACGTGACGTAAAAAGAACCATTAGCGAGCAAGAGGTCCCGGCGACCGCCGTTGGCTCCCTTCTCGCTCTCTCTTTTGTCTGTCTCACGTGCGCTGCGGCGCCAGCAAGTCATAATACGCGAGCCACGAGTGCACTTTGCGCTCATGGATCAAGTTCTGCGGGCAGTCAACGACAGTGGAACCCTTGACGTAGGACCCCAGGCATAGAGGACCCAAGATGCCCCTTTGCTTTGAATAAAGTTTTCTCTGAGTAAAGTTCCTCTCTCACTATCACAGGGTATGTGTTAGAGTAGAGTGTACTAGAACAGGGGAGCGCCCGGAACGAGCTTCGAAAAGTGAAGCCCAAACAGGGTCAATCCGCTTGTAGCGCTGCGATCGGTAGTCAGCAATGTGTCGTCGTTTAAGTGATACGCGCGGCTCCGCCGAAATGGTGCAGGGGTAGAATGCCCGCTTCCCAATAAAAAGGCCCGGATTCGAATCGCAGCTGCAGATGGTTGGTTTTTATTCGTAGTGTCACCATTTGTAGCTGTGTTGGGTTTCCTTTCTTTCTTAAAACTAGCTTAAGTTGCTACGTGTTGGTTCAAAAAGTAACGCGAAATGTGAAGTTATATAGAAGAAATTTGAGAGCGAGCGCAGTTATTTGCAGCGCCACCACCCGGGATTGAACAAAAACGTAAAGTATGGACTCCGAGATTTTCGCGAAGACGAGACTCGAAACAAGATTTCACATTTTACATTACTTTTTGTAGCAATACGTAGCAACAGAAACTAGTTTTAAGAAAGAAAGTAAAAAACCATCACAGCTATAAAAGGTGACACCAAGAATAAAAGCCCACCATCTACATCTGCGACTCGAACCCGGGCCTTTTCAGTGGGAAGCGGCCATTCTACCCCTGCACCACTTTGCCGGAGCCGCGCGCAACTCTTAAACGACGACACATTGCAGACTACCGATCGCAGCGCTGCAGGTGGATTGACCCTGTTTTGGCTTCACTTTCTGTGCATTGGTGCTGCGGCCGTTCCGAGCACTCCCCTGTTCTAGTACACTCTTGTTAGAGCAAGGCCGCTAAATAAAAAAGAGGTGCGGCCTGCTGAACGCTCTTTTGCGCCGGTGACAGCGCTAGTTCTTGCTTCCGGCGCCGCAGCGCTGCACAACGTTAAAGAAAACCCGCTCGCACGGGCGGCCAGCCGGCTGCGTGCATTCGTTTTAGTGGTCATTACAGTCGCCTCACGTTGACCTGTGATTGCATTTCGGCTATTTATGTGCAAGACAAGCCAGATGACGTATCGGTATGGTTTCCTTTGCGGTTATTGCTACTATACGCGAGAAAGGCATACTCACATGAAGACACACCTGTAAGCGTGCTGTACAGCGCCGCTGCCAAAAGATAGATGGGTGAATGTAAAACTTTAACGAACAATCGTTCGTTTTTTTAGGGGCGAAGCTCCTTAAGGCGGCACCCGTTCGTCCCTCGTAGTCGTAGTCGTAGTGGTAGTCGTAGTAGTGCGTAACCAGTCTTAACGCTAGTACCAGATCTTGACCTCCAAGGTGGTGCCTGTGGGAGATTTCTCCTGTGCGTTGCTGAACGATAAAAAATTCGCAGCGTGCGCGTTAACTAAAAGCCGAATTCTTCTGTCTCTCATTCCCCATTAGCAGCCATTGGCATGTTCCAGTGGGAAACGTTAGTAGAAGTAGAAGTGTAAGTGTTAGCTAAAAGCCGACTTCTTCTGTCTCTCAATCCCATTAGCAGCCATTGTTTACCTCCAAGGCAGCGCCTGGTGAGATTTCTCCTGTGCATGATTAAACAATAAAAATTTTGTTCAAAACGCCGTGATTGATGAAATAAACCAACGAAAGACGCCAGATGTTTTCTAAAAGCAAAACGAAAAGACGCCAGATGGTTCTAAAGCAAAACGAAAAGACGCCAGCTTCGTAACGAAAGACGCCAGATGTTTTTTAAAGCAATGGTTTCCTAAACAATGAAAATTCACAGCGTACATGTAAAATTAAAGTGAGCTGCAAGTCGTCATAACTCTCATCGAACCTTTAGTATAAACGCGCCCGATCTCACGTCAGTGATGATGTACTGGGCAGAATTCATGGAAGATTCACGGTTTACCGACGAACCTCCGCAGCTTCGCCCACTCATCATCATTCACTCCGTGGATATGCTGTGATTTTTTTTAGGGGCGAAGCTCCTTAAGGCGGCACCCGTTCGTCCCTCGTAATCGTCGTCATCGTAGTAGTCCGTAACAAGTCTTACGCTTTGACCTCCAAGGTGGTGCTGGTGGGAGATTTCACCTGTGCGTTGTTGAACAATAAAAAATTCGCAGCGTGCGCGTTAACTAAAAGCCGAATTCTTCTGTCTCTCATTCCCCATTAGCAGCCATTGGCATGTTCCAGTAGGAAACGTTAGTAGAAGTAGAAGTGTAAGTGTTAGCTAAAAGCCGACTTCTTCTGTCTCTCATTCCCATTAGCAGCCATTGTTTACCTCCAAGGTAGTGCCTGGTGAGATTTCTCCTGTGCGTGATAACAATAAAAATTTTGTTCAAAACGCCGCTGATTGATGAAATGAACCAACGAAAGACGCCAGATGGCTTGTAAAAGCAGAACGAAAGAACGCCAGATGTTTTTCTTAAAGTGTAGTAGTAGTAGTTGTACGTAGCCACCTCGCCCGATCGTCAACGGGCGAGGTGGACCGGCAACGGCGCGAGGACCCTGCCGTACGAGAGTTAAATCACACTAAAAGACATACTTTGCGGGCGATACACTCTAGTGAGCTTTCAACTTTTCGTCTTAATGTACATGATAAAGAAATTATTTCTACGAAAAACGCAAGGCACACCTTGAGCAATATATTTGGTTTTGGGACGCTAAATGAAACCATGAGGCGATGCGAAGCCGGAGCACTTGCACTATCGCGTTCCGTTGGCTTTCGTTGGGCATGCTACCGACCTCGCGTCGTGGAACGCGCGTCCTGTCTTCCCTCTAGCCTTGCCTTTAATTCGCACAGGGCGAGCGGGGAATGCGGTCGCTCTTGGCGCTCTTTCGCTTGGGAGCGGACTTCTTCCTTGCATTTCACCGATCACAAGTGATAATGAAGGGACCACGTAAACCAACAGTACAATAAAAGTTTGATGTTTAATATATACACGATCTTTCATACTCTTTATATTATGTACTGGGCGCATTTCACGGAAGAGTTTCACGGTTTACAGATGATTCCCTCCGTAGCTTCGCCCCACTCATCATCATTCACCCCGTGGATATGCTGTGATTTTTTTTTTATTCAGCGGCCGTGGTTAGAGCTTGCGTCTGATCTCCCGCACCGTCTGTCACGAAAAACGTCCATCATACGCAAGTCTTCTGTCTTATTTGTAAGGCAGTTACCCTTTTAGGCGCCGTCATTTGGCTAAAGCGACAATTTAATATTGAATATTCTAATTCCCATTTTATAGATGAGTGCTTCTTTCACTGATGTATTCTATTGACATTCGAAAATGGTGGTGGTGTGAACCTAAGCCTCTTAGTTTACAAACAAAAAATAGGGAAACTTGTGCCACTTTCGTTAGTAAAACGAACGACCTTACTTGAGAACCGCCGTCCAGTCGGCTTCATTCGCAGTGCCAGCTGCAGTATGCCTTGGAGTTGCGCCGGCAAGGCAATTTTCTTGAGCGGCCGCAAGCTGGAAGGCCGCTTCAGAATTCAGGGACAGCCTAACACTCTAACGTACTAATGTGGATAGCACGGCGTTTAGGAGCATAGCAGCAAAACGTTACGCAGAGACCATACACTGGATCAGTTCTCAATGCCTTCGATCCAACGAGAATCGAACAAGATACACTACCATGAGGCGATATCCTTGTGTGCATAATTTAGTTGACGAGCAGTCCAGTGAACGGCTACAGCATGTGTCAAGAAGCATTTACAGCCTACCGTGACATTTAGAGACATTGTCTGGTAATGAAAAGATATGCTGGAATGCAATCAAGCTGTAGCTTAACACCAAAATTCTTTTTGGCTGTCGTACTGTCTGCGGGCATGGAACGCTCCTGCCGACTAGCGACAGAGCTTGGGTGGGTCTCCACCGTACGACCACCGTAGGCTGTTGCACGCATCTATTCGATGCGCTCACTGAGATTTCACCGAGTGTAAGAAGTAAACCTTCGCGAATGTATTTTTCAATAAATAGAAACACCGTGGAGTCATGAGGCTTTTACAGTGTTGAGGTGGTGGAGTTGCGCCGGCAAGGCAATTTTCTTGAGCGGCCGCAAGCTGGAAGGCCGCTTCAGAATTCAGGGACAGCCTAACACTCTAACGTACTAATACTTCGTTCACTGCACTTCTGATGCGGCGAAGTGCAATGAACACATGTGTGGATAGATTTAGCATGCACGTTACGCAGGCCTACTTGGTCAAATTTCATCCGGAATCTACTACCATGAGGCGATATCCTTGTGATATTTTTTCCACGAGATGTGTGAAGCTTTCGCCTACGTTTTGAGACATTTTTTGAAAAGATCTGTGCAGTAGAACACGTTTTATTGACTTCTGTGCTTCCCGCCTACGAGAGCTTGGTGGGTCTCCGACGCCGTAGGCGTTGCACGCCTCGTGCGTCATGAGCACGGTGTAAGAAAAATAATTATTTTTCTTACACCGTGGTCATGAGCCAGGTTGAGGTGGTAGAAGGAGAGGACCTTTCCCCAGAGGAGATGCTCAAATAGCGACAAACGCGCATCTACGACGCCGCATAACAAGACTCACTTCATAAGGACGCCATCGCTGCCACTGCCAAAGCTGCTGTATGGCAACAAATGTTCTCCAAGAAAAACAAAGTGAAACCTCCCAAGCTGCCCGAAGGTTCCTACAAGGCTATTTTTCGTAATCGCGGAGGTTTCAACGCCTCCCGCTTCAGTCACTTCCAAGTTTCTAAGCTATTCTTTACGGCGGCCGGTCTTCCAGCCACCATGGAGATGCGTCAGGACATCGTTACGATCAACCCCACCACCAACACAGTTGCCCTCAGTACGGAGAGCTATGACCGCCTGACGAAATATCTCGCCATAAGGTCGCTCATGGTCAACGGCCAAGAGCACGAAGTCACCTCCTACAGGGTTATACACTGCCAGACGCCACTTCCATGCCGCGAGAAACGCCGGACAGGCGGAACCGCATGGAGCGTTTTTCGCGAGCGAAAAACGCGACGCGCGGAGAACGCCCGCGTTGCCATGATCGCAAGTGCACCTAGATGGAAAGAAAACAGTGGCGTTTTCGCGCATTGTTTGCCAGACTGCTATTTTCGTTAAAAGGGAACGCCAGCATCAAAAGATTCCGCCGAGATGCGTGGAGATCAGCGTCGTCTGGCGGCAATGTAAGAAACCAAACAAGCGTCTGCACTAGTGATGCAGAACTATCGATAGTACTATCGATACTATCGATAGTTTATAGTCAGTATCGAGCTATCGATGGTAAAAATACTATCGATAGCGCTATCGATAGTGAAAAATTCGATGGTAATGAATTTCGATAGCGATAGCGATAGTATAAAATCAATAGCACGAACTCATTGCAGAATAAACGTGGTTACCCGCTCGCGCGGTTCATAGTGAAGATGGAGGAGCAGGCTGAAGGGCCAAAACCTTCTCAGTCAAGGCTTTCTCAGTCGAGGTGTTCTTAGTCGAGGCTTTCATGCCCGGGGTCGGCGTAGAACTGATCACGTGGTCTGTGGCCTTGCATTGTGGCTAGAGTCAGGCTCGCTAGGAAGGGGAGGGCTGCGCCGTGCCGCGAGAGGCGAGCGCATGCTGCGATACGCGTGGGCGTGCTGCGAGATGCGAGGGCAACGGCGGAGGATGTCGAGGAGCGAACCTTCGAGAAACGCGCCAAGATGGGGTGACGGTGAGGCGCAGTGGAGTGTAAAATTGCGTGTCAGTGTCAGTGCTCAGGAATTTGCGCTTTCAGAATGAATAACGTTTCTCGTTCTCCCGATGAAGAAGCCACCCGACTTGAGCGTCACCGAGAGCTGACGCGAGAAAGGGTATGTCGTCGCCGAGCCAACCGCGATGTTCGTGCAAGGGAGGCCGAAGCTAACCGCCAGCGCAGGGAACACTTGAAAAACAGATAAGTACGATACAGCCGCATGAATGACGGTCACAAGCTTCGCTGCTTCGATAGTGTTCGAGAAGTGCAGCTGGCTGAATTTTTTTACTCAGAGTAGGAAGACGCCGAGGCATGATTTTGCAATGGCGTTCATCAAATCAATGCGCGGATTCCTCCGACCACGTGTCAATCGCGCCTGAAATCGCGCCGTGCGGTTCCACCTTAGAGCGAAGCTGTAAGAGCGCGAGTGTATGCGATTGAGCGAGCAAGATTATCATAATTTTTCCTATCACTGTCACCAGTTAGCTTCATCATCCTTCCGATAATAATCATCACCATTTAGCGTCGTCATCATTATTTCGAGCATTATCATTCTGTTTAATTCATTAATCTATTCGTCCACCCCCCCTTTGGTCACGCGACCTGCGGGACGCCTATTACTGCTACTACTACGCTGACGACGACGACTGTACATGGTAGATTTGATGATTTAGCTGTAGAAATACATGGCAACAATACAACTAGAATGACACATACATCAACAAGCCACATCAAAACATACAAATAAAGTAAAGGCAGTCATTAAGATGGCATACCCCTGTGGCAGGAGCTGAGGCCCATCGCATGTCAATAAGTTAAAGAAAATCAAGCCAGGTTATTGCCTTTCGATGTTTTTAAAGCTTTTTCTAAGCATTTATATGTTTTGCAAGTTCTTTAAAAGCATATCTATGTTCTGCAAGTCTTTTCTAAGTATTTGTATATTGTAACATTATTGAAACGCGGCACGCGATTCCAGCATTAGTTGCTAGTACCATAGATGGGCGCGTGTTCGCAGACAGAGATCCCGACATAGCTGCTCGAGGAAACGTAATACTTCAAGTAGAGATGAAGAACTGTTTATTAATAACCAGCCACAATAGTCTACTGGTTATGGCGATTGACTGCTGACTAACAACCAGAACAGGAATCGTGGTACTGCTGCTGGAGCCAAAGAATACACGGCATCTCCTACCTCTGAAAAAACACAGCCACAGTAATCGTTCTAACAAACCTTGCGAGTTTTACACAAGTATATCGCTAACTTCTGATCTACAAAACTGCTGAGGCGACATTGTTAAGTCATTATCCGTGAAAAAGTTCTCTTTAATCTAATGTTTGTTTGAAATGCGTCTTGAGAGGGCAACAACGTCGTATTACGGGTTATATTTTGCGTTAGGGCCTTTTGATTATGTTATTCCAGTGCAGACTTCCGCCTTTCATAAGCATGCTCAAGGACTCACCGTAGGCGAAAATTAAAAATAAAATCGAAGTATGTTTTTAGGGGCGAAGCTCCTTAAGGTGGCACCCGTTCGTCCCTCGTAGTAGTGCGTAACCAGTCGTAACGCTAGTACCAGATCTTGACCTCCAAGGTGGTGCCAGTGGGAGATTTTTCCTGTGCGTTGTTGAAGAATAAAAAATTCGCAGCGTGCGCGTTAACTAAAAGCCGAATTCTTCTGTCTCTCATTCCCCATTAGCAGCCATTGGCATGCTCCAGTAGGAAACGTTAGTAGAAGTAGAAGTGTAAGTGTTAGCTAAAAGCCGACTTCTTCTGTCTCTCATTCCCAATAGCAGCCATTGTTTACCTCCAAGGTAGTGCGTGGTGAGATTTCTCCTGTGCGTGATTAAACAATAAAAATTTTGTTCAAAACACCGTTGATTGATGAAATAAACCAGCGAAAGACGCCAGATGTTTTCTAAAAGCAAAACGAAAGAACGTCAGATGTTTCTAAAGCAAAACGAAAAGACGCCAGCTGCTTAACGAAAGACGCCAGATGTTTTCTAAAGCAATGCTTTTCTAAACAATGAAAATTCACAGCGTACATGTAAAATTAAAATGAGCTGCAAGTCGTCATAACTCATCGAACCTTTAGTATAAACGCGCCCCATCTCACGTCGGTGATGATGTACTGGGCAGTATTCACGGAAGATTCACGGTTTACCGATGAACCTCCGCAGCTTCGCCCACTCATCATCATTCACTCCGTGGATATGCTGTAATTTTTTGTTTGCTCAATATGACAGGACATTTCTTAACGATACTGCTTACACAACACATTTTCGCAAATTTCGATTGAGTGAACACTACCAGCTTCGTGACACCAACTGAGGAGCAACGGCACCCCCTTTTCTCAGGCCGCACGAAATGTCCCCGAAATAAACGAAATATCCCCGCAAAAAAAAAAGATTGTGGAGGCCACCCTAATCCTTGTCTAAGGTGTCCGTTAGTGGTACTCGCACTTCGGAATTCGTGTGCCTTAATTGGTGCATTAGAGTGGCCAGTTGTGCTTTCTTGGTACATAATGTTGACAAAATTACAGCGCAAACACAAACACACTTGCACACACAGAGACTGAGGCGCAGACACAGAGACGCACGCGAAGATTTTTCAGAAGTCATAGTTTCACACGGAAAGAATGGTCAACGCTGGGTATACCCAGCCCCTCCTCATTTCGGTCGCAGAGAGTCTTCTCGAGAAAATGCGCAGTCAACCTTAAACGTCTGAATCCAGCGCACCGTTCAGGCAGAAGGCAGCTGTGGTAACTTATTCTGGTTGACCTCCTTGCCTTTTTTTCTCATTTGATTATCTTTTTCTCTTCTCTCTCTTTCTATGTGTATGCACAATCTTTCACGCAACCTTGAAATGATGTTCCACCGGTATAACGCGAGTCATACTCAGGGCACTGCACAGGCTGTCTAATCTCTGCAGATTGGCTGACCCGGAGGCAAGGATGCAGCAGGTCTGCGGCATAAAGCACCGGCGGCCATTTGTTGGATGTGTAGACGGGGTGATGTATGAAATTTCTTTAAAGTGCGGAAAAGTGTATTGTGGCCAAACTGAAAGATGCGTGAACGATAGTTTGAGGGAGCATGCCAACAACGTGAAAAAATGCTCGCAAGGCAAAAAATTTTCAGTTTCCTGGCTGGCCATTGTATATAAACTGCCTGGATTGGTCATCCCATCTAAAACACTCCTGTGCTTATGAGCTAAAACCCGCATTACTCGAGAAATCGTAGAAGCAGAACGTATTTCCTATGTCAGGGAAGGATGTGTAAGCCTGCCATCCATACACCTCGCAGATAAAGACGCAGCGTACTTACGCCTTTGTAGTTGATGATGTCCGTTTCGGACAGCAAGTACGAATGTCTCTGTAATTTTTTACAATAAAAGTTGTTGCAAGTTCAGCCCAAGTCCTTGTCGTTTTCGTTGCGTCCGTGTGTTTTTTTGCGCTGCAATTTCTCAGAACCCTGGTTTATTCCTTCGTTTACATTCTGTTTCGCGCGATGCCGAAACGGACCTCAGAGGCCAACTACAAAAAAGCGGCTGGTAGAGATCTCCTCTGTCAAGTGGTGCAACGATTCCAGCTCCTCACAATGTTTCAATGAACTCAATGAATTAATTCCCATTAACTGTCCGGACAGTTACTTGGCCCCAAGCAGGTTTAACCTCCTTGCTTGGCCCTCATAATGAGTTAAGTTTTGCCACCATATCAAATGTATCTAATATCACTCTCAACTCAAACCAGAACCGTCATTTCTTTTTAGAATACGTATTCGGGATATTCATAAAAGAGGAAGGAAGTGCTCGACCGGATATGCTTGGCAGATGAACTAGAGCGGCACTCTGTGTTGGTGCCACTGTGAACGGCCACAGGAAGCCGATTGCGCAGAGAGTGCATTGTCGGGCGGAGCTTCACCGGGTGAGAGCACAGTGCTGCTTAATAATATTGTTCATTTGTTTGTTTGCTTACCTAATTATTGCATACGCCGCAGCCCGATTTGAGGAATGCAGTACATAAAAATATGTACGTAACTATGGAACTGCTTTTGTCAAGGGAGCGATTGATATGACTGTCTAGAATGTGTGATGTGCTAGAAAAACTGAAATGAGCTCGCTTAATTTGTGCCTTACTATGGAAGAAAGTCTTTGCGGGTGTCTGTAAAGTCGTCGCAGTTGAATTCCGCTGTACCTACACACAAGTATCAAAGAGGCGCTTGACTTACATACGATTCAGAGAAATATGGGTGCTCTACCATAGGACACTGTAAATAATGGACGATTGAAAGTACGGTTGGCTGTAAGAGTACTAGCACTAAACGCGGCACACTGCTGCTGAAGCCAAAGACGTGCCATCTCCTAGATCGCATCAAATGCACCCGCAGCAATCACAACAACAAACCATGCGAGTTCCACTCAAGTATTTTACGTCTGATCAACAAAAAATGCCAGGACAGCATTATTAGGTCAATGTTCGTTAAAAAAATCCCTTTATTTAATTTTGCCTAGAAGTGCGTCTTGAGAGGCATAGCCGTCCGCACAGTGGGGTGGGGCAGGTGGGCGACCGCCCCCCCCCCCTAGTCATCTAAGAGGGGGGTGAGAAATGTGCCCCATTTATTGAGCCCCCAAGTGATCTAAGAGGGGGCGGCGCAAAATCTCCCTCGTAGATTGATTTAGTAGGGCTGGGGGGCGTTGCGATGAACCTTCATCCCCCCCCTGATGGGGAACCCCGCGCACGCCTATATTTAAAGGGCAACAACTTAATATCATGGGTCAAGTTTTGCTCTAAAGCACTTTCGAGCATTTTATTTCCGTGTCCATTTCAAACTTTTTAAAGCATGCATATATACTCTTATGTTTTTTTTTTATGAAGCCTATAATATAGCGTTCATTGTTCTTTGCTATGACTTGCCTCGTTCCACCCGGATCACTTGTCGTGTTGGCTAAGCAGGCCTACATGAAAGAAAAAAAGAAGCGTGTGGATTTGCTCTATATTTCTTTTTGCCAGCCCAGATACAACGATAGGTAAAATACTTGTTTAGAAAAACGTTTATTTACACTATGTACAAAAACAAAAACATTGATAACGCTATGGTAATCAGGGGTCCATACACATCAGTACAGCTATGTGCCACGTCAAACATCACTATCTTGTAGGGAACACATCATTACACTAATATGCATGAGTAAGATGTGACATGGAGTACAAAACAACTCAGTGGAATACCATGAAACAATGGATACGATGATTACAATAGATGCAATGAAACAGAGTGGGTTACAGACGAAAGTGATAACCACAGATCGTGATGGTAGGCAGACAAGAGCATCACCAACGACTCATGGGCGCCGTCTAGCACCACGCCGTTGGAAAAGTAAGTTGTACACTTTCGTGTGCGACGTCCAGGAAGGGGCACGACCAATGCCGCAGAGACTCGCACTGCCCTAGAAAGAACACCTCCTCAGGGAGGAACGCAATCTCCAGTCTCATTCGCCTCAATATCGACGACAAAGCATGCCGGCGGCAATTACCAGCCGTGGCCTCGCATCTGTTTCGCCAAAAACTGAAACAGCCCGCATCTATTAAAAGCGCTGAGAAGCGCCCGCACGGAAATCGGCCGTCCGCCACGAGTGGTCGCACACCCTGTCCATGGAAACCTGCATGAACAGCGCGCATTTCAAGGGTCGCAATGACCTCTTGTTTCACCCGCAGTGCAGTTGCGGCACGTGGAGACGCGCACCACTTGTCAACGCTGTAAACCGATGTCGAGCGGGGAGTAGGCCCCAGCCCAACCGCCAAACAAAGTCACGGAGATGGCCTGGCAACGCAGCTACAGTTATCCGTTCCATGGGCGGTTCATTAGGATTGACGGTGCTGGGGAACCAAGGGGCAGCAGAAGGGCGGCCATGTGTGTCCACCGCATGAGCTTAGGTGAACCTCTGTGTCTGGTCAGCGTAGCCTCTAGACGTCGGTGAAACGCCAGAAGGGCTCGATACGAAAACGGTAGTTGAGTTTACCGGAAATTGCGGTTTATAAGGTTAGCCGGCATCAAGACACGCTGTAATGGCACAAGGTGGAAATGAGCCAGGGTCTGTGCCAGCGTAACGTCACTACTTAGTATTCTCAAGAAAGTGAGCAGCGACAAGATAGAAGCGGTGGAAGAAACATCGGGGAACGCAAAGCCGCCACGGGTCCTCGCGGTTGAGCTAACGTCGGACGAGATAATAATACTGTGCCACCAGACGAGAAAAACGAATTGATGCAACTTTGTACTTTTCTTGAGTCCCGGAGCTGGGGTTTCACAGTATGGCAAAGTACCAAAATTGTCCTAGATAAGCCCGATTGAGATAAGTACCGGGCGTTCAAAGAGGAGAAATCACATTGTTTGGCAACTGTGACATCATTTTCGGGAGTTTGTTGAACGAATGACCAGGTGTTGTCATGTACGCCGAATGCACTGAAAGTGACGCCGAGGATCGTCGTGGTAGGATACTATTCTGAAGGCGAAGTGAATACTGGCATGACCGTTGCGATTCATGGCTTTTAAGAAATCATGGCTTTTAAAAAAAGTTTACACTTGCACCTGGGATTATGCCGAAATGATGAAAAGTATAAAGGGCATCCTCCAGCGACTGTTCATTATGGGCATAGAGAGTATTATCAGCATATGCAGTGACATTTACTTGCGTATCACCAGGTATGTGTAAGCGTCGAATCTGTGGGTCACGTTCTAAGACCCTTAAGAAGGGTTCGAATGCAAGGAGAATAAAAAATGACGGATAGAACACACCTCATGGAACCCTCGCGCGACATAGAAGGGTTGACTCTCACGGGAAACTAGGTAAAGGGTACTTCCTCAATTGGTTATACATGGCGTGAGTGAGGCGAATGAACTTGTCGGGAAACGAAATGTATGAAAAACATTTAGTCAATAGTCATGCTCAAAGAAAGCAAAAACATTTTCCTGATCTAAGGAAACCAGCAGCCATTGGGCACATCGACCAGTGGTGTACTGGACGATGTCGCGCGTTAACCATGTATGGTTATCAATTTCTCGCCCTGGAATGGAACAAAATTGGTGGGGAGCAATTATTGATGGAAGAGACAGACTGATTCGGCGCAGCAGGATGTTGGCCAAGAGTTTGTAATGTACATTACAAAGTCTTGTTTGTAATGGGGGCCGAACCCTTTTTATTGCGTCTAACGCGTCCTTTATTTCGTCGTCCAATGGCGGCGATAGGTGAACGTCGTATGCATTGCTGGTGTCGCGTGGTAAATCTTTCAACAGGGGATGGCAGAAGCAGGTCCCGGATAACTGACACTAGCAAAATGAAGCCACTGACTGAAAGTGTTAAGTGAACGCCTGAAAGTCGCGTAAACCAGCAGCAGGTCGTGCGGTACGGTCTGCTCAATGGACAGGCGAGCCTGGCCGACGTAGTAGAGCTCGGCGTGCATACCTGAGCACCTTAGGGTGCACACATGGCCCACGCCTACAGCTCCAGGCCGCAGCCGAGATCAAAGAAGGGCGCATGGTACGTTGGTATTGTTCAACGAGCTGATCCACAGTATGATAGCCGTGTGGAGATTGAGAGACCGTTCGGACTGTTCGCCACGGGGTTGCCGTGTCACAAAACCTGCTCAAGCATAATCCCTCTTCGAATGACTCGGATATGCTTTTGAGCAAGAAGGACCTTTGTTTTGGTGACCATACAGTTGAAGATCTGACGCGTCCGGCAGCTTGTAAGTCCGCTCTTGAGATGAAGAGCAGCGCAATTCTGGAAGTGCTAAACGCTGCTGATCCACAATTAACAGCTGCGTGAGTGAAAAAAGGGGGACCTGTTGGACTGCTCGCAACGGACGCTGCCGTGTCACAAAACCTGCCCAAGCATTATCTCTCTTATAACGACTCCGATATGCTTCTGAGAAAGAAGGGCTTCTGTGTTGGTGACCATACGATTGCAGCTTTGACGCGTCCGATGGTTGAGAGTCCTCGCCTGAGATGAAGCGCTGCGCGATTCAGGAAGGGTGAAACGCTGCTGACCCGCAAGTCGATAGCCGCGACGAATGCGCTGGCAACAAAATTTTCAAGTCACTAGGAACCCCCCTAGCCAGGCTCAAGGAAAACGCAAGTCCGGCCTAGTGTTGCCTTATTCAGAAGGGTGTGCTGTGAGCCTGACAGACTGGAATGCCTGTTTGCCGGCTACTCTGTTTTCCTTGCTTTCAGTGCCTTACGAGGCCACATGTCCGGATCTTGTCCTTACATTCGGCTCTAATGACGCATCGTTATGCTTCGGAATTATGATCTTCTTTTTGAGGGCAATCAAGGTTACACCCCTAGTCTGCACTGCTGTCTTTTCCC
>NC_051185.1:94929612-94961943 GCF_013339695.2 Rhipicephalus sanguineus | reverse complement strand
GTCTGGCGGCAATTTAGAAACCAACAAGCGTCTGCACTAGTGATGCATAACTATCTATAGTACTATCCATACTATCGATAGTTTTTAGTCAGTATCGAGCTATCGATGGAAAAATACTATCGATAGCGCTATCGATAGTGAAAAATTCGGATGGTAATGAATTTCGATAGCGATAGCGATAGTTAAAATCAATAGCACGAACTCATTGCAGAATAAACGTGGTTACCCGCTCGCGCGGTTCATAGTGAAGATGGAGGAGCAGGCTGAAGGGCCAAAACCTTCTCAGTCAAGGCTTTCTCAGTCGAGGTGTTCTTAGTCGAGGCTTTCATGCCGGGGTCGCGGCGTATGAACTTCACGTTGGTCTGTGGCCTTGCATTGTGGCTAGAGTCAGGCTCGCTAGGAAGGGGAGGGCTGCGCCGTGCCGCGAGAGGCGAGCGCTATGCTGCGATACGCGTGGGCGTGCTGCGAGATGCGAGGGCAACGGCGGAGGATGTCGAGGAGCGAACCTTCGAGAAACGCGCCAAGATGGGGTGACGGTGAGGCGCAGTGGAGTGTAAAATTGCGTGTCAGTGTCAGTGCTCAGGAATTTGCGCTTTCAGAATGAATAACGTCCGTTCTCGTTCTCCCGATGAAGAAGCCACCCGACTTGAGCGTCACCGAGAGCTGACGCGAGAAAGGGTATGTCGTCGCCGAGCCAACCGCGATGTTCGTGCAAGGGAGGCCGAAGCTAACCGCCAGCGCAGGGAACACTTGAAAAACAGATAAGTACGATACAGCCGCATGAATGACGGTCACAAGCTTCGCTGCTTCGATAGTGTTCGAGAAGTGCAGCTGGCTGAATTTTTTGAAGGAAGACGCCGAGGCATGATTTTGCAATGGCGTTCATCAAATCAATGCGCGGATTCCTCCGACCACGTGTCAATCGCGCCTGAAATCGCGCCGTGCGGTTCCACCTTAGAGCGAAGCTGTAAGAGCGCGAGTGTATGCGATTGAGCGAGCAAGATTATCATAATTTTTTTCCTATCACTGTCACCAGTTAGCTTCATCATCCTTCCGATAATAATCATCACCATTTAGCGTCGTCATCATTATTTCGAGCATTATCATTCTGTTTAATTCATTAATCTATTCGTCCACCCCCCTCCCCAACTTGGTCACGCGACCTGCGGGACGCCTATTACTGCTACTACTACGCTGACGACGACGACTGTACATGGTAGATTTGATGATTTAGCTGTAGAAATACATGGCAACAATACAACTAGAATGACACATACATCAACAAGCCACATCAAAACATACAAATAAAGTAAAGGCAGTCATTAAGATAGCATACCCCTGTGGCAGGAGCTGAGGCCCATCGCATGTCAATAAGTTAAAGAAAATCCAGCCAGCTTCTGAAAGCCGTCGAAATAGCGAAGCTGATGTCCCTCTTCGTCAGGTTATTGCCTTTCGATGTTTTTAAAGCTTTTTCTAAGCATTTATATGTTTTGCAAGTTCTTTAAAAGCATATCTATGTTCTGCAAGTCTTTTCTAAGTATTTGTACATTGTAACATTATTGAAACGCGGCACGCGATTCCAGCATTAGTTGCTAGTACCATAGATGGGCGCGTGTTCGCAGACAGAGATCCCGACATAGCTGCTCGAGGAAACGTAATACTTCAAGTAGAGATGAAGAACTGTTTATTAATAACCAGCCACAATAGTCTACTGGTTATGGCGATTGACTGCTGACTAACAACCAGAACAGGAATCGTGGTACTGCTGCTGGAGCCAAAGAATACACGGCATCTCCTACCTCTGAAAAAACACAGCCACAGTAAGTCGTTCTAACAAACCTTGCGGTTTACACAAGTAGATCGCTAACTTCTGATCTACAAAAACTGCTGAGGCGACATTGTTAAGTCATTATCCGTAAAAAAGTTCTCTTTAAATCTAATGTTTGTTTGAAAATGCGGCTTGAGAGGCAACAACGCGTATTACGGTTATATTTTGCGTTTACGGGCCTTTTGATGATGTTAATTCCAGTGCAGACTTCCGCCTTTCATAAGCATGCTCAAGGACTCACCGTAGGCGAAAATTAAAAATAAAATCGAAGTATGTTTTTAGGGGGCGAAGCGCCTTAAGGTGGCACCCGTTCGTCCCTCGTAGTAGCGCGTAACCAGTCGTAACGCTAGTACCAGATCTTGACCATCCAAGGTGGTGCCGGTTGGGAGATTTTTCCTGTGCGTTGTTGAAGAATAAAAAATTCGCAGCGTGCGCGTTAACTAAAAGCCGAATTCTTTCTGTCTCTCATTCCCCATTAGCAGCCATTGCATGCTCCAGTAGGAAACGTTAGTAGAAGTAGAAGTGTAAGTGTTAGCTAAAAGCCGACTTCTTCTGTCTCTCATTCCCAATAGCAGCCATTGGTTACCTCCAAGGTAGTGCGTGGTGAGATTTCTCCTGTGCGTGGATTAAACAATAAAAATTTGTTCAAAACACCGTGATTGATGAATAAACCAGCGAAAGACGCCAGATGTTTTCTAAAAGCAAAACGAAAGAACGTCAGATGTTTCTAAAGCAAAACGAAAAGACGCCAGCTGCTTAACGAAAGACGCCAGATGTTTTCTAAAGCAATGCTTTTCTAAACAATGAAAATTCACAGCGTACATGTAAAATTAAAATGAGCTGCAAGTCGCATAACTCATCGAAACCTTTAGTATAAACGCGCCCCATCTCACGTCGGTGATGATGTACTGGGCAGTATTCACGGAAGATTCACGGTTTACCGATGAACCTCCGCAGCTTCGCCCACTCATCATCATTCACCTCCGTGGATATGCTGTAATTTTTGTTTGCTCAATATGACAGGACATTTCTTAACGATACTGCTTACACAACACATTTTCGCAAATTTCGATTGAGTGAACACTACCAGCTTCGTGACACCAACTGAGGAGCAACGGCACCCCCTTTTCTCAGGCCGCACGAAATGTCCCCGAAATAAACGAAATATCCCCGCAAAAAAAAAGATTGTGGAGGCCACCCTAATCCTTGTCTAAGGTGTCCGTTAGTGGTACTCGCACTTCGGAATTCGTGTGCCTTAATTGGTGCATTAGAGTGGCCAGTTGTGCTTTCTTGGTACATAATGTTGACAAAATTACAGCGCAAACACAAACACACTTGCACACACAGAGACTGAGGCGCAGACACAGAGACGCACGCGAAGATTTTTCAGAAGTCATAGTTTCACACGGAAAGAATGGTCAACGCTGGGTATACCCAGCCCCTCCTCATTTCGGTCGCAGAGAGTCTTCTCGAGAAAATGCGCAGTCGACCTTAAACGTCTGAATCCAGCGCACCGTTCAGGGAGAAGGCAGCTGTGGTAACTTATTCTGGTTGACCTCCTTGCCTTTTTTCTCATTTGATTATCTTTTTCTCTTTCTCTCTCTTTCTATGTGTATGCACAATCTTTCACGCAACCTTGAAATGATGTTCCACCGGTATAACGCGAGTCATACTCAGGGCACTGCACAGGCTGTCTAATCTCTGCAGATTGGCTGACCCGGAGGCAAGGATGCAGCAGATCTGCGGCATAAAGCACCGGCGGCCATTTGTTGGATGTGTAGACGGGGTGATGTATGAAATTTCTTTAAAGTGCGGAAAAGTGTATTGTGGCCAAACTGAAAGATGCGTGAACGATAGTTTGAGGGAGCATGCCAACAACGTGAAAAATGCTCGCAAGGCAAAAAATTTTCAGTTTCCTGGCTAGCCATTGTATATAAACTGCCTGGATTGGTCATCCCATCTAAAACACTCCTGTGCTTATGAGCTAAAACCCGCATTACTCGAGAAATCGTAGAAGCAGAACGTATTTCCTATGTCAGGGAAGGATGTGTAAGCCTGCCATCCATACACCTCGCAGATAAAGACGCAGCGTACTTACGCCTTTGTAGTTGATGATGTCCGTTTCGGACAGCAAGTACGAATGTCTCTGTAATTTTTTACAATAAAAGTTGTTGCAAGTTCAGCCCAAGTCCTTGTCGTTTTCGTTGCGTCCGTGTGTTTTTTGCGCTGCAATTTCTCAGAACCCTGGTTTATTCCTTCCTTTTACATTCTGTTTCGCGCGATGCCGAAACGGACCTCAGAGGCCAACTACAAAAAAGCGGCTGGTAGAGATCTCCTCTGTCAAGTGGTGCAACGATTCCAGCTCCTCACAATGTTTCAATGAACTCAATGAATTAATTCCCATTAACTGTCCGGACAGTTACTTGGCCCCAAGCAGGTTTAACCTCCTTGCTTGGCCCTCATAATGAGTTAAGTTTTGCCACCATATCAAATGTATCTAATATCACTCTCAACTCAAACCAGAACCGTCATTTCTTTTTAGAATACGTATTCGAGATATTCATAAAAGAGGAAGGAAGTGCTCGACCGGATATGCTTGGCAGATGAACTAGAGCGGCACTCTGTGTTGGTGCCACTGTGAAGGCCACAGGAAGCCGATTGCGCAGAGAGTGCATTGTCGGGCGGAGCTTCAACCGGGTGAGAGCACAGTGCTGCTAATAATATTGTTCATTTGTTTGTTTGCTTACCTAATTATTTGCATACGCCGCAGCCCGATTTGAGGAATGCAGTACATAAAAATATGTACGTAACTATGGAACTGCTTTTGTCAAGGGAGCGATTGATATGACTGTCTAGAATGTGTGATGTGCTAGAAAAACTGAAATGAGCTCGCTTAATTTGTGCCTTACTATGGAAGAAGTCTTTGCGGGTGTCTGTAAAGTCGTCGCAGTTGAATTCCGCTGTACCTACACACAAGTATCAAAGAGGCGCTTGACTTACATACGATTCAGAGAAATATGGGTGCTCTACCATAGGACACTGTAAATAATGGACGATTGAAAGTACGGTTGGCTGTAAGAGTACTAGCACTAAACGCGGCACACTGCTGCTGAAGCCAAAGACGTGCCATCTCCTAGATCGCATCAAATGCACCCGCAGCAATCACTACAACAAACCATGCGAGTTCCACTCAAGTATTTTACGTCTGATCAACAAAAATGCCAGGACAGCATTATTAGGTCAATGTTCGTTAAACAAATCCCTTTATTTAATTTTGCCTAGAAGTGCGTCTCGAGAGGCATAGCCGTCCGCACAGTGGGGTGGGGCAGGTGGGCGACCGCCCCCCCCTAGTCATCTAAGAGGGGGGTGAGAAATGTGCCCCATTTATTGAGCCCCCAAGTGATCTAAGAGGGGGCGGCGCAAAATCTCCCTCGTAGATTGATTTAGTAGGGCTGGGGGGCGTTGCGATGAACCTTCATCCCCCCCCTGATGGGGAACCCCGCGCACGCCTATATTTAAAGGGCAACAACTTAATATCATGGGTCAAGTTTTGCTCTAAAGCACTTTCGAGCATTTTATTTCCGTGTCCATTTCAAACTTTTTAAAGCATGCATATATACTCTTATGTTTTTTTTTATGAAGCCTATAATATAGCGTTCATTGTTATTTGCTATGACTTGCCTCGTTCCACCCGGATCACTTGTCGTGTTTGGCTAAGCAGGCCTACATGAAAGAAAAAAAGAAGCGTGTGGATTTGCTCTATATTTCTTTTTTGCCAGCCCAGATACAACGATAGGTTAAAATACTTGTTTAGAAAAACGTTTATTTACACTATGTACAAAAACAAAAACATTGATAACGCTATGGTAATCAGGGGTCCATACACATCAGTACAGCTATGTGCCACGTCAAACATCACTATCTTGTAGGGAACACATCATTACACTAATATGCATGAGTAAGATGTGACATGGAGTACAAAACAACTCAGTGGAATACCATGAAACAATGGATACGATGATACAATAGATGCAATGAAACAGAGTGGGTTACAGACGAAAGTGATAACCACAGATCGTGATGGTAGGCAGACAAGAGCATCACCAACGACTCCATGGGCGCCGTCTAGCACCACGCCGGTGGAAAAGTAAGTTGTACACTTTCGTGTGCGACGTCAAGGAAGGGGCACGACCAATGCCGCAGAGACTCGCACTGCCCTAGAAAGAACACCTCCTCAGGGAGGAACGCAATCTCCAGTCTCATTCGCCTCAATATCGACGACAAAGCATGCCGGCGGCAATTACCAGCCGTGGCCTCGCATCTGTTTCGCCAAAAACTGAACAGCCCCGCATCTATTAAAAGCGCTGAGAAGCGCCCGCACGGAAATCGGCCGTCCGCCACGAGTGGTCGCACACCCTGTCCATGGAAACCTGCATGAACAGCGCGCATTCAAGGGTCGCATGACCTCTTGTTTCACCCGCAGACCACTTGTCAACGCTGTAACCGATGTCGAGCGGGGAGTAGGCCCCAGCCCAACCGCCAAACAAAGTCACGGAGATGGCCTGGCAACGCAGCTACAGTTATCCGTTCCATGGGCGGTTCATTAGAGATTGACGGTGCTGGGGAACCAAGGGCAGCAGAAGGGCGGCCATTGTGTCCACCGCATGAGCTTAGGTGACCTCTGTGTCTGGTCACGTAGCCTCTAGACGTCGGTGAAACGCCAGAAGGGCTCGATACGAAAACGGTAGTTGAGTTTACCGGAAATTGCGGTTTATAAGGTTAGCCGGCATCAAGACACGCTGTAATGGCACAAGGTGGAAATGAGCCAGGGTCTGTGCCAGCGTAACGTCACTACTTAGTATTCTCAAGAAAGTGAGCAGCGACAAGATAGAAGCGGTGGAAGAAACATCGGGGAACGCAAAGCCGCCACGGTCTCGCGGTTGAGCTAACGTCGGACGAGATAATAATACTGTGCCACCAGACGAGAAAAACGAATTGATGCAACTTTGTACTTTTCTTGAGTCCCGGAGCGGGGGTTTCACAGTATGGCAAAGGTACCAAAATTTTCCTAGATAAGCCGATTGAGATAAGTACCGGCGTTCAAAGAGGAGAAATCACATTGTTTGGCAACTGTGACATCATTTTCGGGAGTTTGTTGAACGAATGACCAGGTGTTGTCATGTACGCCGAATGCACTGAAAGTGACGCCGAGGATCGTCGTGGTAGGATACTATTCTGAAGGCGAAGTGATACTGGCATGACCGTTGCGATTCATGGCTTTTAAGAAATCATGGCTTTTAAAAAAAGTTTAACCTTGCACCTGGGATTATGCCGAAATGATGAAAAGTATAAAGGGCATCCTCCAGCGACTGTTCATTATGGGCATAGAGAGTATTATCATCAGCATATGCAGTGACATTTACTTGCGTATCACCAGGTATGTGTAAGCGTCGAATCTGTGGGTCACGTTCTAAGACCCTTAAGAAGGGTTCGAATGCAAGGAGAAATAAAAATGACGGATAGAACACACCTCATGGAACCCTCGCGCGACATAGAAGGGTTGACTCTCACGGGAAACTAGGTAAAGGGTAGTTTCTGAATTGGTATACATGGCGTGAATGAGGCGAATGAATTTGTCCGGGAAACCGAATGCATGTAAAACATTAGTAAATAGTCAAGCTCAATGAAAGCAAAAACATTTTGCCAATCTAAGGAAACCAGCAGCCATTGGGCACATCGACCAGTGGTGTACTGGACGATGTCGCGCGTTAACCATGTATGGTTATCAATTTCTCGCCCTGGAATGGAACAAAATTGGTGGGGAGCAATTATTGATAGAAGAGACGGACTGATTCGGAGCAGCAGGATGTTGGCCAAGAGTTTGTAATGTACATTACAAAGTCTTGTTTGTAATGGGGGCCGAACCCTTTTTTATTGCGTCTAACGCGTCCTTTATTTCGTCGTCCAATGGCAGCGATAGGTGAACGTCGTATGCATTGCTGGTGTCGCGTGGTAAATCTTTCAACAGGGGATGTGCAGAAGCAGGTCCCGGATAACTGACACTAGCAAAATATGAAGCCACTGACTGAAAGTGTTAAGTGAACGCCTGAAAGTCGCGTAAACCAGCAGCAGGTCGTGCGGTACGGTCTGCTCAATGGACAGGCGAGCCTGGCCGACGTAGTAGAGCTCGGCGTGCATACCTGAGCACCTTAGGGTGCACACATGGCCCACGCCTACAGCTCCAGGCCGCAGCCGAGATCAAAGAAGGGCGCATGGTACGTTGGTATTGTTCAACGAGCTGATCCACAGTATGATAGCCGTGTGGAGATTGAGAGACCGTTCGGACTGTTCGCCACGGGGGTTGCCGTGTCACAAAACCTGCTCAAGCATAATCCCTCTTCGAATGACTCGGATATGCTTTTGAGCAAGAAGGACCGTTGTTTTGGTGACCATACAGTTGAAGATCTGACGCGTCCGGCAGCTTGTAAGTCCGCTCTTGAGATGAAGAGCAGCGCAATTCTGGAAGTGCTAAACGCTGCTGATCCACAAATTAACAGCTGCGTGAGTGAAAAAAGGGGGACCTGTTGGACTGCTCGCAACGGATGCTGCCGTGTCACAAAACCTGCCCAAGCATTATCTCTCTTATAACGACTCCGATATGCTTCTGAGAAAGAAGGGCTTCTGTGTTGGTGACCATACGATTGCAGCTTTGACGCGTCCGATGGTTGAGAGTCCTCGCCTGAGATGAAGCGCTGCGCGATTCAGGAAGGGTGAAACGCTGCTGACCCTCAAGTCGATAGCCGCGACGAATGCGCTGGCAACAAAATTTTCAAGTCACTAGGAACCCCCCTAGCCAGGCTCAAGGAAAAACGCAAGTCCGGCCTAGTGTTGCCTTATTCAGAAGGGTTATGTGCTGTGAGCCTGACAGACTGGAATGCCTGTTTGCCGGCTACTCTGTTTTCCTTGCTTTCAGTGCCTTACGAGGCCACATGTCCGGATCTTGTCCTTACATTCGGCTCTAATGACGCATCGTTATGCTTCGGAATTATGGATCTTCTTTTTGAGGGCAATCAAGGTTACACACCCTAGTAGGCACTGCTGTCTTTTCCTTCAGCTGGAAGGAGGGTTTGAGCTATCTCAGGGATGTTCCTGGGCAATTGTGTGCCGCCGGCTACACTCTGATGGGCAAAATTTGCCATGTCGCAAAAGCTGAGGTGTGTTGTTTGGACCACGATGTTGGGCAAGATAGCGGAAACGCTGCTGGTCTCAGCCGTGCCTATCCACTTGTGCCTATCCACTGAACATCAAAGTAACTTTCCATACCTTTTTTGCATTTTGTGTTCATAACATGCATTTAGCGTATTTTATAAATCACTTCCTCTCATTTTTGTATTACCCGTAGCACCTGCGTGCCTTCGAGGATGGGGCTTTCTCTGGAAATAGTACAAAAACGTTAGGCTATTGATGTCGTTCATGTTTAGTGTGTCTGTGTTGCTTATGACTGTTAATTGATCCGTGACTTTCACGAGCGAGAACGTAAGTGTAATTTTCGAAGATCTTTTGATTAGGGATTGTGGCCTGGCATTTGTCAATGTCAGTTGGGTGCTCTCTGTTTGTTGTGGCTTGATTTTCGCTAGTTCATTTCCGGCGCTTGCAAGCCGTTTCTCAGTTACAAAGCTGGGGCTCAGCCTACGTGAGAACCAAAACAAGGAAGCAGGTCTGCGGCCTCTCCGGGGTGCTTTGGCGCTGCTTCCCCTTCGAGACCTCCTGGAGCGGCGGACGGGCTGTTATGATCGGATTGCACGGCTTGGCGCCGCTGGATCGTTGGAGTGTGTTGACGGCATCTGCCCTGTTTTCTGCGTCGTCAACGTTCCCCGAAGAGTACCTGATATGGCGACAACACGGCAGTCGTGTCCTGAACCCTTTGAAGCTGTCAGTTCCCAACGTTAATCGCCACGGACACACAGGGCCGAGTTTGACGGTTTCATGGCCTGGAAGTAAGATGTTTGCCGTCATGGCTGGCCGGAAAAAGCAGTCACTTGTGTAATAGTTTGTTCAGCCTACAGCGAGATGCACCGGACAATTAGCCGAGCGCCTGACATTCCTCATCGGAAATATTTGTCGCACTCCGCGGTGCCTTTAGGATTTGGTGACCCGGGCAGGAGCTCGCTGTCGGCAGAGCCCGCGCCGCTGTCCAAACAAGGAAGGACTGCACCTGGCAACACGGCCAGTTATCAGGAGTTAGCGCCAACTCTATCCCTTCACTGTGAGTATGGCTCCCTTTTGTGTCGTCTGTTCACCACCCGGGAACCGTCCGTCGAGCCGGGCGCGCCGTTTCTCTCTTTCCTGGGGTGGGAAGGAGGCGGTGGTTGACCTTTCCCCTTTGGGGGCGGAGATGAAGACAACTTGTTGATTGGACTGTCCTGAACTCAACGGTTTTCTCTAACAGGGAACCTGAGGAAGACCAAGGCTTTAGAGCGCAAGCGTCGAGACGCTCTGAAAACGCGCTACCCAATAGTCATGTAAGTAAACGTTCTTGCAATCAGCTCCAGCTCCTGAGCTCTACTTCTCCTTAACGGTTAGTCAACGGTTAGTTTTCATCTTTAGCTAGTAGCTTGTTGCACTGGTTGCCGCTTGCTGCACTGTCGACATCGACGTCGTGTGAGGTAGCCCTTCTTCTTCCGAGGCAGCGATGTGAGGAACTGCGGCTTTTCTTAAACGCTCCATGACAGCAAGAGGAAACGTTGTCGAGATGTGCCTCGTGGACTAACCCTAACATAACGCAGCTTGCAAAGTGCGACGTAGTAGCGTGCGCCTCCGGGCTCCCCCTTTAGAGCACAGCAAATGCTGCTGTCGCGGTTAAACAAAAGACTGCGAAAGAAGAAAGTTACAAAACAATTTTACGGCTTCCTTATCTCGCACAAGAAAATAATAAATTTGGTATGCTGCCCTTCGTCTACTATGTAATTCTTTTCGAAATTTACCTGCGCGCACGCAGTAGTTTTCAATCGAGCAACCGTGATACTTGGTCGCGAACATGTGGGTGCTCTCTTCGCGACGCGACAGCGCGACGGAGCCCGTTTGTCGCTGCCGCTCGTCGCAGTCGCACAAAAGTCGCGTGCATGCGGTCGGGCCTTCATTACGGCTTTGCGGCACATGTTTTCACGGTCATCGAGCTAGATCTGTTCCCGATCGCCAGCGCGTGCAACACCATGCATGAGTAAGACTTGTTGCTGGCGAGTAGGTTGAAACCGACGGGGTACATTTTAGAGCAAACTATGCAAGAAAGGCACGAGTAAAAAGTAGGAGAAAGCAGACCTTTCTGCGCCCTACTTTTCTGCTTTCTACTACTTTTGCATGCATGCTATTACTTCAACACCATGCGTGCTCATTTCTCTAGTAAGCGTATGTTTCCTGCAGTACATGCAGTCATAGGAATCTACAAACCTGACTTGCAAACGTTTAAATATTCGTAAACTTATCAGCGCTGTCATTGTCAAACGTTCTCATAACTGTCAATGTTTCGCTTGGAGGGCAAGACTTTAAATTTCTCAGAACCCTGCGTTTTTGTAGGCGTTTCGACGCGCTATTTAAGCAATATTGTAACTGAAGTCATCACATAATACGTGCGTACTTCCGCATTTTACAATCGCAATCTGTATATTCTCAACCGGAACCTTTCGGTATATCATTTTATGCACACGCCAAACCAGCGAACTGTATTTTGGTCGCAGACAGTAAGGCTTTCATTTAAAAAAAAATTCGGCAGATCCCACGTACCGTGGGAGTCGATGTTATGCGAAGCATGCGGCGGGAAGGTGACTGTGGCGTTGTTTTTTTACGGAGCGACACGTTACAAAATGACGCTAAATATTTGTGTAAATTTTATACGCACACATATATGCTGAAAAGCCATATATGTGTTATATAACCAGTTGCTTACGGGTGGGTAACGCTGCCAATCGCAACCTGGGTATTACCAACAGCAGAAGCGGTAAGCTGAAATGTAGTGTATATACGTGTCCCGAGAACGAACGCATAATTTACGAACCCGTGTGCATGTGTGGAAGAAGTTCTTGACAGTTCTTGAATAAGGGCATCATCACCGTGGTCAGTGAGCACCAGCACCTGGTCATGACTTGTTAGAGGATCCAGTCGTGATTGTGGTGACGAGGCGTCCATGTGTATTGAAGTATGTGGTATAGTAGAGCTGCTGGAATTCCTGGATGCCTCGGTCATTTCGTCGACAAACTGTCTGTCGATAGAGCCGGCGACATGTCGGAACCTGAAGCCACCCTTCGCGTTGGTGAGGTATAGGTCGTCGAGGCTGGTCGGCCTGGATAGTGCTACGTAGACAAACATGAGTGGAAGGTGCTTGTCGTATTCGTAGACTACCTGGGCGTATGTTGCCTACGTAGCCTAGTCTACAAAGCAGCTGTCAATGAATATGGCATCATCCTCGGTGAGCATGAGACCATCGCCCAGCTAAGGAATGAAGAGGACACTGCGTCGTTCTGGCGGACGAAGTGCGCTTTACGGTGTGGTGATGAGGATATCATATGTAACTTTCGTTAATGTATTCCTCCGGGGTCGAGCAATGCTTCAATATAGCTTGCTGAATCATAACAATACAAACGTAATGTTTATTAGACTGCTATAAAAGCGGAGCCAACAATGGAACCACAGAAGCTACTCTGATATGACGCCTGTATCGTAGGAGTAGGCTGCACATCGTAGCAGTATCATGTAGTGTTTATTGCTTCTTGTAAAATTAGATAGCAAGCACCACAACCACAACTGGCGTTGCACCGATATTACACATGCGTAGGCTGTTTTTCCAAACCAGTTTATTCACCTGACATGGCTCAGTGGTAGAATACCTGACGGCCACGCAGAATGCTTGGCTTCGATTCCTGCTGGGATCCTAATTTTCATTATTTCATTCGTCGAGTGAACGCTGGCGATGTTGATTTTCCTTAACGCTCTAGCATTTAAGTTACCAATGTCTCTTCGCGCCGTTCCTGGATAGATATAAACTGTCAATCACCTGTGGCGCATACCAGTACACCGCGGCCCGTGGTAAACGGGTATGCGCCACACGTGTCTAGTGGAAAGGGTTTGACGACATACGCGACAGGATTTTCATGTTGTTCGTGTCATGACCCAAAAATCGTATTCGACAAATCCTTTTACCCTCCCATGCCAATTTTGGTCTACACCAAGTTAAGGAGAGGATCATGAGAGCACCCAGACGTAAGCGGCTAGATAGATAGATAGATAGATAGATAGATAGATAGATAGATAGATAGATAGATAGATAGATAGATAGATAGATAGATAGATAGATAGATAGATAGATAGATAGATAGAAACGCTCAAAGTGCCAAAGGTGCGCTAAGAAATGCTTCGCATTTAAAAAATCACCCTGCATATGCATGTCCATGACTGACTCCCTTGGAGCAAGGGAGTCATCTATTTCATGCAGGAGCGCCGACCAGAGTATTGCGATTACCTTTAGGAAAAAAGGTGATCATCGGCTACCACAAAGAGAGTCAGGTAGACGTGACTCTCTTTTGACTCTCTTTTATTTAAGAGTGTACTGGACCCTTCGTCGTTTCATGCTGACTGAAAATTTCGTTATTGCAACCTCGCTTCTATGTTTTCGCAGTTGGCTAAAACATAGCAGTAGCCACGACAAAAGAACTGGTGATCAGTACCAACCTGTAACGCGCCAGTGAGACTGATTTACACGAATCTCTGAAGGGATCTTTCTGAGAAATTATTTAAAACCTCTTCGCTAATTTCCGAGTACAATGAGACCTCTGATATCACTCACACAACTGAATTCGGGGACTTTCGCGCTAATACTATTATTAAATCTCATATTTACTGTAACCTTAATTTTCATTGCCTTCCTTTACTGCGGCGTTTTGTTTCGGTTTTACTCTCGGAGGCTTGTGCCAGGTTGGACCCGGGAGTGCAGCTCGCGATCTTGGAGCAAATCCTGCGGGCGGCCAAGGCCAGTGGAACCCTGGACGTAGGACCGCAGCCATAGTGCGCCTAATATTCCCCTTTACTTTGAATAAAGTTCCACTCGCTCTCTCTCTCACAGGGTCTCTCTTGGAGCTTGCGTCTGATCTCCCGCACCCTCTGTCAAGAAGAATGTCTATCATTAGCATGTCTTCTCTCTTATTTGTAAGGCAGTTCTTACCCTTTTAGCCGTCGTCATTCGGCTATAGAGAGACTTTAAAGTGTAATATTTTAATGCGTATTTTATAGTTCAGTGCTTCTGTCACTGATGGCTTCTCAGGACTTTCGAAAATGATGTTGGTATGAACCTGAGCCTCCTAGTTTACAAAGAAGTGATAGGAAAACTTGTGCCACTTTTGTCAGTAAAACAAATAACCTTACTTGAGAACCGTGGTACAGTTGGCTCCATGCGCACTGCCGTCAATGCTGGTCTTCAGCGTTCGCTGACAAGGCACTTTGCTTGAGCGGCCGCAACCGGGAAGGCCGCTTCAGAATCCAGTGACAGCTCGTAATACTTTGAATCATTGTCCTTATTTGCTGCGACGGCAGCCGCATAACTGATACGGCAAAGTACAATGAACACATGTGTGCTTAGACTTTGCATACACGTTACAGAATCCCACTTGGTCGCAACTAATCCGGAGTCTACTTCGATGACGAGCCGCATAATCATGCCGTGGTTTCCTTTGAACTCCCAGCAACTGTTATTAGTGGACCGCTCACCTTTTCTGCGAAGCACGACCCGTAACGCTTCCATTGAGGCTCCAGTGTTTGGATGGCTTGCGCTATCCCCTAGTATAGCGCATTGTAGACGGAATTGTCAACCATTTTAGGGACGAAGCACCTAAGGGTCTCGGCTTGTTGGCGTCTCATGTCGTGGACACGGTAATTCAAGTTGTCAAACTATGGTAAATAACAATTGCAGAATCAGTCAAAGCCGATTCAGAATAAACTAACACGATTTAAACTGATTTGTACTAGAGGAAAATTGCACCATTTCCCGCTAACGGGGACCATGAGGCGATGCGAACCCGGAGCACTTGCACGATCGCGTTCCGTTGGCGTTCGCTGGGCATGCTACCGACCTCGCGTCTTGCAACGCGAAGAGGAACGCTACGCGCGTCTTGTCTTCTCTCTAGCCTGGAATTCCGGAATTCTCACAAGGCGAGCGGGGAACGCGGTCGACAGGCGCGCGAGAGGGCGGCAGCGTAGGAGAGGAGAGAGAGGGGGAGGGTACGCGCATGCCCTGGTGCTCATCGCGGCGTTGCGCAGGAGAGAATTTCGGCATGTCTAGCCTGCGTTTCAAAGATTGGAGAGGGGAGAGGAGAACGGGAGAGGAGGAGTGGAGAGGAGGTGGGGAGAGGAGGAGTGGAGAGGGAAAGTGGTGAGGAGAAATGGGAGAGGGGAAGTGGAGAGGAGGGTGGAGAGGAGGTGTGTGGAGAGGGTTTGCGCATGCGCAGTAGGGTGGTCACGCCGCACACCACTACCACCAGCACCACCACCACCACCGGATTGAACTCCGCTATAAGATGCTTCACATCTAAAATCAGGATTTACCCGCATGTATTCACATAAATTTGTTGAATTCCGTCTCAAAATTGGTTTCAAATGCCAAGCGTTCTGCTGTAAAGCATACTTCGTAGCACACTGTGGTGTCTAACACAAAGACAACTTACGGCAAGTCAGCCTTTCATTTAAATGAATAAAACCAGTTCAACGCAAGAGAGGGCGTCACCGCCTCAGCGAGGGCGCTATTGCTTCTCCCACCGGCATTTCACCGGCGCCAAATCAGCGCGCGCCAAATGGCGCGAGAGAGCGAAAGGCGCGTTGGCTCCGAAAACGCTTTTTCCGCGATGGACGCTGAACTGTAAGCTCGGAAGAAGTGAGAACGCGCGCTCAACCGCGAAAGACAATGCCGACGCAGGGCCGATGAAGCTGGCAACCGGCGAACACTGCGTGCTTCGTCAGTCCCCCGGTGTCACGTTAGTGGAGCTGAAACATATGCCAAGCTTCGTCGCTTCAAAAGTTTTTCTAAACGCTTACCGGCGTACTTCCGAACTAACTTATGCTTCATTTATTAACCTTGTGTATCATTTGGTTTTCTTGCTTCTATCGGCTATTGCTTTCTTGGAGCGACAGTTTCATGTTTGTTTCCGTGCATATTTAGAATTTCAATTGACTGTGCTTCCCATACGGCCGATGCCACCTTTTGCTTGAATTCTTGGGTGGTTTTCTGTCCACTGTAATGGCGTTGCAGTCAAGGAATGCCGGGGATATAAGTGATGTAGAGCATCGTTGTAAAACTGCGACATTCCCTTTGCTCATTCAAAATCTTGCGATGTTTATGTAGTCGCAGTGTCGATGCCACGCGCCCCTTAACACCGTTATTCCGCGTGTGTTGCACCATAATTCATAGAATTAGGCGTCTCCAAGTCAGGCTGTCGGAACGAAATGTTTGTCGTTTCGGTTTTAGTTTGTTTCCACCGCAAAACGTTCCGTTTCTGTTCCGGAATGAAAAGAAAGTTCCGTAACGGTTCGTAACGTTTTTTATGCAAAAATTCGAATGTAAGGTAATCATAAAAAAGCATTGGATTTGTGATTATCACTTGCCATCTTTTTAAAAAAGTGGGACAGGGTTAAAACACGTTCTTGTCACGTTCTGCAGAGGCGCGGAAGTAACTGTAAAACAAATTCCTACCAACTAGCACAAACCAGTACACCCTGCAAGTCATAGCATTTATTTTCTCAAAAGTCAATTGCGATTTTTATTAGCGGGCCCAATAACTTTTGTGAAGGGAGTGAGCATGGTCTCAGAAGCAGCAGGTCATTGAGTGTACTCTCTGATGTGCGAGACCGCTGTTCTCATAAAAAAAAGTCGCCAGGCCTGCGCGGAACACGCAGCACAGTCACAGCGAACGCTAGAAGAGCGGCCTTTCTAGATCCTGTTGTAGACTCTCTTGGGGCAACTAATACAAGTACAGATGCAAGGTATCCACTGCGCTATAAATCACCAATTTTAGATGCGAAGCATCTTATGGCGGAGTTCAAACCGGTGGTGGTGGTAGTGTGCGGCGTGACCACCCTTACTGCGCATGCGCGAACCCTCTCCACACACCTCCTCTCCCACTTTCTCCCTCTCTATTACCTCTCCCCCTCTCACATTTTCTCCCTCTCCATTTCCCCTCTGAAATGCGGGCTCGACATGCCGAAACGCTGCTTCGCATCGCCTCATGGTCCCCTTTAGCGGAGATGGCGTGATTTTTTTCTGAAGTTGCGAAGCACCCACTGTTCCATTTTTCGTCCTTCTTCGGAGAATCGTGGCACCCGCTACACACCTGTAAGGCATTATGTGCACTCTCTACTGTGGCTGATGACAATAAAAAATTACACCTGAGCCCTTTGTAATGGGTTGGAAGAATTCAACGACCGACTCGTTTGGTAATTCGCACTGTGTGACGCCAGCTGGTTGTTTTACTCTTCTGCTACGCTATAATTACACATATTAACACAATGTCTTGCCTGACATGACGCCTGTATAGAGTATTTTTGCGAAGGAGTTACAAGCACCAGCGTGGCACTCTGGTGGAAGACCCGACTGCCACACAGAGGGCGCGGGTTAAAATCCCATCCGATCCTAGAAATTTCTTTCTCATTTAATTTTTTCTTATATCACGCGAAAGCGGTCACGGACACCGGCGGCGGCGGACAACTAAGACGCCAAAATCGGCTGTTGTGATCTCAAACAGCTTTCGCTGTAACAAACTTCAGCACCGACAATGTCCTCTCCACGCAAAAGTGCGCAAAAGTCCACTTGCGTTAATATAAACATCTCTGGTTGCCACTCTTTTCGATTTTCGCACAAGTTAAACATATTGTTACGCTCGAAGGAGACCGAGACCTACACGACTGAAAAGACCGTTTATTTGGTCGCGAAGGTCAGCGCATAAGCGGCCAACAGGTTGAATATCCCAGCGTCGCCGTCTTCTCTGTAGCTGCCTCGGAGCGGCAATCACGTTCACCGGCCTTCGTTTTCTTTGTCCGTATGCGCAACAATATATGCCTCGGAATTCTTGCCTGAGGTACGCACTAATACTGAACCTTGAGATATGCATAACTGGTCACGTTGCCAGACCTCAGTTGTTCCGGATTACTAAGTTTTCTCGTGAAAAGAAAAACAATTTTAAAAGTTTCGGTTTCACTCTGGAACGAAATAATAGATAAAGTTTAGGTTACGTTTTTGTTCCCGTCAAAAATATGTTTTTTTTTCGTTTTTCGTTTTGGTCTTCGTTTCTTTCCGACACACTGCTCCAGGTGTTGAAAGTTTTAGCGTAAACAGTACGAAAGGCATACTTTTCTGTGATCTCGTAAACTTCGTCTCAGAAAAATCATTATTCAAGCTTTTCGAGTATTGTCAACGGCGCCTTGTGTGCCAGCTTGCATCATCGAGCCTTGACACTGTTCGCGAATATTCACTTTATTCAAGAAAACGCTCATGGCAAGGCGTTATGTAATCCTTTCCTTCTGTAATTCAACTAAAAGATTTCTTTCTAGCAAAGTTGTCGAATCGTGCAGCAAAGCCAACCTGAAAACAAAAGAGCAGTAAATGTTTTTGACGTCAACTCTGTCACATAGCAGGAACGCATGGCAGTGGAGTACACCTCATGTTCGGATTTTTTTTACGAAAGACGCATGCCTCCTCCGTTTGGTAAATGTTTACTGCAGTGTGTTTCTATCTGGGTTCATTCAGCTCTGGCTTCAAATTGTAAAGCTGTGCCCTTTCTGTTATCGCACCCAATATTCCTTGTGATTCCTTTTTTGCTCTCCTCAGTAAATATTCACGCCCGCCTTTGCTTTCACTTTTCATATCCGATTCACAATCTCTTCTTTTCTTTATATTTTATGAAAATTCCTCCAAACTTTCAATGACGCAATACTTGATCGTGAGCTTCCCTCATATTTTTATCTCGATTCAGCAGGAATGCTTTTTAAAGTGTACATTCGCAGCCACCTGTTTATGTTCATGCGCATTGTTAATATCATTTCTTCCAGCCCACGATTACAGAACGGAATTGATTACCCGAACGCATAGCTAGTAGTAAAGAGTGTGAATAAATTTCTCACTTTATGTCAACATGCCTACCACCCAGTTAAATCTGGCGTATTTGTTCTGTGTACTGATAAATTATTGTGTATACATAATAAATGTGGCGATCGTATGATGTATATATGTGTTACCCACACTTAATATTGGCACATTTCATAAGTATCTATATAATTCTTGTGTATGTTGCCTCGTATGATCATTAACTGCCGCATATTTGTGCCTAATCTTTTCATCATATGTATTATTCCCCATACAACTACAACAAATATCATATATGATCTGTATTGACGTACTGACAATTCGTTTTGTGTATATAAATAAACTAAATAACATAAGAGAAAAATGACAACGTTCGAGAAAAAGCCGCAAACAGTCCAAGTGTGGGAAGGACACTCCTGAGACGCAGGGCGTCGTCGAAAACAAACAGCACGCTATTGGGCTGTTCTTCGTTTCGTGCATATTGACTAGCATGCTGCTCTCGCGACAGCGCTTTTGCGTTTCAAGATATTTTTGATAGTGTCTCTTGGAAATATCGCAAAAGATACTCTCGCAGTTCTTGAAAAACAGCAGCGTACGACGACAAACGAGCAAGTGATAGCACCGAACGCTCGCTGATAATTTAGACAAGTTGCATTGGAGATTCTGTGTGGAATGTTGCTCAACCGCCTTGCTAATTACTGACCTCGACAAGACCTCCGATCTCCTGCGCGCCACTGTATTCGCAAGCACTTACGCTCGTATTAAAAATAGTTTCTAAATGCAAATTGACCGCTTATATTTAATATGAAAGTACAGTTCTTTCTATCTATTACCCCAATGTTCAATGTACTTTTATTCTTGCGATATGTTGACGTATATTTGCATTGGGCTCCGCTCTTCCGCACCAAACGTTACGAAAAACTTGCAGCGTTCCTAATGCATTCTCGCATGACTACTCCGAGGTGTAATTATTAAGAAAGGGCGCAAAGAAAAAAATCGGCAGATTCCACGTACCCTGGGAGTCGATATTATGCGAAGCATGCGGCGGGATTGCTTTACTTACGGCGGGATTGCTTTACGGCGGGATTGCTTTAGGTGTGGCGTAATTGCTTTACTGAGCGAAACGTTAGAAAATGACGATAAAGATTTGTATAAATTTGACACGCACACATATATGTTGAAGAGCCGCATATGTGTTATATAACCGGTTTTTACAGTTGGGTAACGCTGCCAACGGCAACATGGGTATTAGCAGCACCAGAAGCGGTAAGCTGATATGAAGTGCTTATACTTGTCCCTTATGATGGAGAACGCACGCACGTTTCACTAACCCGTGTGCCTATGTGGAAGAAGTTCTTGACAGTTCTTGAACAAGGTCATCATCACCGTGATCAGTGAGTACCAGCAGGTGGTCATGGCTTGTTATTGTCACCCTTCGCGTTGGTGATGCATGGGCCGTCGAGGCTCGTAGGCCTGAATACTGCTACGTAGACCAACTTCAGTGGATGGCGCTTGTCTTTTTTATAAACTACCAGGGCGTATGCGGCCTAGTGGCGTAGCCACGGGGGGGGGGGGGGGGGCACACTGGGCCCGTGCCCCCCCTCAAGGTTTTTCCATGGCACACAGAGCTCAAAATGACGCTCGACCACATCTGCTTTCCTGGGCCCCACCTCAGATCAAGGTGGTGCCCCCCCCCCTCCCCCCCGAACAAAATTTCTGCCTACGCCCTTGATGTGGCCTACGTAGCCTAGTCTACAAAGCGGGTGTCAATCAGTCTGGCATCATCCTCAGCCAGCATGAGGCTATCGCCCAGCCTCGTAAGATATCAAACGGACACTGCGCCGTTCTGGCAGACTAAGTGCACTTTACGAAGCGATTATGTGAAGATCATATGTAACTTTCATTAATGTATTCCTCCGGGGTCGAGCAATGCTTCAATATAGCTTGCTGAATCATAGGAATACAAATGTTATGTTTATTAGACTGCTATAAAAGCGGAGCCAACATTGGAACCACAGATGAAATCTGATATGACGATTGTATCCTAGAAGTATATATGTAGTGTTTATTGTTTTTTTGTAAAATCAGATAGCCACCACCACAACCACAATTGACGTTGCACTGAAATCACGCCTGCGTAGGTTGTTTTTCCAAACCAGTTTGTAGGCCTGGTGTGGCTCTGTGGTAAAATACCTGACTGGCACGCAGAATGCTTGGGTTCGATTGCTGCTGGGATCCTAATTTTCATTCATTCCATTCGTTGTGTCTACGCTGCCAATGTCGGTTTTTCTTAACGCTCTCGCATTTAAGTTACCCGCGTCTGTTCTCGCAGTTCCTAGGTAGATATAAACTGTCAATCACCTGTGGCGCATACCCGTACAGCGCGGCCCGGGGTAAACGGGCACGTGCCACACGTGTCTAAAGGAAAGGGTTTGAAGACGTGCGTGACAGGACTTTCACGTTATTGATGTCATGACCCGACAGTCATATTCGTGAAATGCTCTTACCCTCCCATGCCAATTTTGATCTACACCAAGTTAAGGAGGCGATCATGAGAGCACCCAGAGGTCGGCGGCTAGATAGATAGATAGATAGATAGATAGATAGATAGATACGTAGATAGAAGCGCGCAAAGTGCCAAAGGTTCGATAAGAAATGCTTTGTATTTAAGGCACGCAACACTGACAACCAGGAAGGCATGAAGACAAGCGCCGAACAGGAAGACAGCAAGATAAGCGAGGAAGAAGACACGAAGGCAAGCGGCGAAGACTCTTGTCCTTCTCGCTTGTCTTCGTGTCTGGCTTTTCGTCAATGTTGCGTGTTTTTTCGTTGCGATGTTTCATAACTATTAACCCTAAACTCTCGCCCAACTACTGGTGCTACTGTCCAAGGTGTAAGCCGTCCGTCGAGGCTATAATACCGTCCTGTTTAGTTCACGCGAAGGCCACAGAGACAAAGTGAAATCACACCTGCACTCGCGCTTCTGAGGAGCGCGGCTTTATTATTTTAGTCGCAGTAATGCTGAAAGAGAGCAGTGAAAGAGAAGCTTGCGCGATGACGTAATATTTTCGCCTTTTTATGGCGAAATGCCTTCATCCTTCATCAAAGGGGAAAAGGGGCTGTCGGCGTCACCACGAAGTGATAAAAAAGTCAGCATGCCGCTTATCGTGACCTCAGCGATCGCTGAAACTTATGAGGTCGTTATACTTTATCAGGGCGTCGTTATGATGTGACATGACGTGACTTAATATGATCATATGTCAACGTTGCTTCTTAAAATGTCGGCCAATATCGGAAGCAGGGCTAAACTACGTTAGCTGCAGAAAGCATTCGGAGTACGGGAGGGGACGGTTAGCACAGTCTACTGACAAGAAAAAGAAAGCTTAGAAGATGGCTTTCATCTTCATCTACAAGGCGCCTGGCTGACAGGAGCGGTCAGTACGGCATCAAGCGACAGATCTTCCATCATTCAAACACACATGAACACACATGAACAGCAGTCGAGGCGTAAGCAGTCGCTCCTCTACGGCGTTCAGCTTGAGTAGACCTTAGGCATCGGAGGTACACGTAACCGTTCGCGATGCTGAACGATGCTTGCCGCAGACGAAGGTGTCCTTGCACGTGCCGCACACTGGTATCCCTGCTGGATTGCAGCGGCCCGGGTGGTACTCGCCAATCACGTCGAACGCCTGGCCCCGCTGATCGCCCGAGCGCCTGCACGACAGCGAGGACGCCTGATTGTCGAATCACAGTCGATCGCAAAGCTCGCCCGTTATATACTGCATGTATTCGTATAGAGTTCGTCGTTGAAGCTCTCCCATTGATGTTAACGGTACAGCTGCGAATGTGAACTGCAATGAACCACGATGCATATGTAGTGCCACATTGTTCCATTCTATGCGCAGATGATCTGATTGTTCCAATGTTTAAGTTGGCTTTCCTCGAGTGAGTTTTCGACGCTCACGGGCGGATCAGTAAGACACAGAAAGCTTCTTAAGAGAGGGAGGGCACCGTGGGGATACCACCCGACAACGATGTTCCAGCGAAGGTCGTAATGGAGAACATGCGCGGGAACTACAAGAGCGTGATACAGGACGTCATCTAGAGCAAATAGCGCACCGCCTATCTGTCCTTTCATGCTCACCTAACATACGGCTTTCGCGACGGCGCTGCTGAGCGGTTGGTTTACCAGTGTTCCTCGCAATTATGCCAAACATCGAACAAACATCAGGTGATTAGTAGTAAACGATTTCGCAGCATTTAGAGAAATTCCAGGGGAGGTTCTGCGTGGAATTATCTTACACCTCCTTGATAACATTCGAAACACGCAAGACCTCCAATTTGCGGCATAGAACTGCAAGTCGCGAGCGTTTGTGTTGATACCATTATCAATATACAAATTCCGCCCTGCAAATCACAATATTTGCGATTCATTTTGTTTTGCATTTAATTCTCCAGCGTTCATCCTGAATTCATTCTTACAATATCTTTGTTCATGCTCGAATATATCTCCGCACTGCTGCACCATTTGTCGCGAACACTGGCGTTAACAAGCCTCGCATATGGCTTCCCCGATCAGCTCCAGTAAAGCTACGGCGTGCTGCCGGCGGCCACGCATTCGTTCTCATTTCCAGGCAACTTAATGAGTTGTGTATGGCAGAAAATTTGTGTGTGTCATGTTTATAAGCATCAACATTAGGCAAAAACCAATATGTTATGTTCGATTCAAATTCTTTCAATTTATTGTCCTGCACTTGTGCAACATAGATCTTCACAGCATTTCCTAACAGGCTGTATACGTGGACCTCAGACCGCTAACTTAAAAACAAGTGGTAGAGAAACCTAAGTCACTCGTGCTGGTGAAGCAAATGAGATTTCTCAGGGAATTCCCGTGAAAATGGCTCCACTTGCGGACACCGGCGGTGCAACGCGCCGTTTCAAATTAATCTCCGGGAGGCTTTAACGCATTCCGATGATGTAGCTTATCATACTCCATATCGTCAATCATTTTTCTAAGCGCTGTCAAAGCCACGGCAACGCTCATGGCTCGTTGGGAAAAACGTGTACTAGCGTTCGTTACCAACTAAGTTCCGCCCACGACCTCCGGTTCTCCCGCCTTTCGCACCTATACAAAGAGAGCAGTGCCAGCTGGTTTCCGCTCGAAGCGCAAGTGCTCTCTGTTTACTCAAGCAAATATTTTCCATGGCTTCTGAATAAATTATTAGTTCAGGCTGACAATAATCTCTGGATGTCGAAAAAAGTCACAGTTTCGTCTCAAGCGCGAAGGAATCAGTGCGATAGCAAAAAAAAATGGAATGTGACAGGAAGAACGGCAAGCAGCTAGAAACTTCCAGCGCGCTGCTGAAACACAAAGAAGGACACATGAAAAGAACAGACAGGTATACACAGGACGAGCGCGAGCTGTCATAGTTTTTACCTCAACTAGGCCCTACTTTGACTCTTCTAGAGAGCAGCTAACTCCTTTCGCAAATGCGGTCGCTGCAGCGAGCAACGTGACCTTCGTGCGGTACATAGCTTCAACGCAAGCTTTGCGGTGAAAGCACAAGACACACAAAACTCCCATTCAAGGGATAATCGCGCGAGCACGGTCGACTACGAAAGTAAAACATGTCTTTACAGAAGTAGTTTAATGTTTACTGTACATTGATATAAGATGGCTTGCCCAATGTCTATGGGTGTTTGGCAGCTATAGCACCGTTTAATGGGGATGCACCTACGTTGACGCTTGGTGGCACATCTCCATCCCGATGACTAACGTCCATGATCAAGCCTCCGCAAACTTCCAGCTACCAATAACAAACCTTTGTGGTAGCTGTAGTAGTTAACGGTGACAGCGTAATGCACACTCGGAAGCACCTCCAAGATCTACAAACCGCCAGAGTTATATGGTGCATTAGATGCGAAGCATCTCATGGCGGAGTTCAAACCGGTGGTGGTGGTGGTAGTGGTGTGCGGCGTGACCACCCTCACTGCGCATGCGCGAACCCTCTCCACACACCTCCTGTCAACTTCCCCTCTATCACTTCCCCTCTCCCCATCCCCCTCTCCACTTCTCCTCTCCCATCCTCCTCTCTACCTTCCCTCTCCCACGTTCCTAATCTACCCCCTCGCCACTTTTCATCTCCCATTTACCCCTCTCCCACATCCTCCTCTCCCCTCCTTCTATCCACTTTCCATCTCCCACTTCCTCTCTCCACTTCCCCTCTCCCCTCCCCCTCTCCACTTTTCCACTGAAACGCCGGCTCGACATGCCAAAACACTGCTTCGCATCACATCATGGTCCCCTTTGGCGGGAAATGGCGTGATATTAGAAATAGCTCGCGGTTACTATTCTACAAAAGCGGTGGCACGTGACCCAGTTGTTCAAAGCGGCGGGCTGAGGAGCGAGGGGTCGCAGATTCGAATCTCGGTGGTGCACTTCGGAAATTTTTCTTCTGATTATTTTTCTTTATTGCCTTTACTTGTATATACATACATATACATATCAGAGACATGGTGGCGACGGCGAGGGCAAAAGCCAGCCGAGAGTTTCCATATAATTGCTATCCCAATGAAAGTTTTGTTGCCAGGAATCGAACTTATTACCCCTCGATCCGCATCGCGCGGCGCGAAACTATTCGGCCACAAAGCGCGCATTCTGCAGCTAATTGACGGCGAGCTATTTATTTGCACCATTTGCCGTTGGCGGGACTCAGAGCTCGGTGTCTTCAGCGTGAGCTTTTTATTACTACCGAGATGGCGCGCAGAACGCCCGAGGCGCTGTTAAAGGTCCTCGATCCGCGCGCTGCGATGCGAGCGCGCCTCTACGGGGGGTGTCTGTCGTGCGCACGCGCTTATCTCGTGATGGGGGCAGTTCGTACGTCTCGTGCTTTGACTGCAAACTCCCGTTAACGTTACAGAGAGCACGAATGTCACTTCGCTCGCTGCAGCTGCCGCGTTTCCGAAAGGAGCGCGCTGCTCACACACTAAGAAGTAACAAATTGACGGTCATTAGTTCGAGCTGGTCCTGTGTATGTTCTCTTCGTGCGTCCTTTCTGCTTTAGAGCGCGTTGCGAGTTTCGAGCTGCTTGCCGTTCTTCACGCATCATTACAATTCCTTGCTATAGCATTCATTCCTTCGCCCTTGTGGCGAAAAAATGGACAATAAACCCTCAACTACCCCCGTAAACATAGGCGTGCGCACAGGGGGGGCGCCCCCCCCCTTATCACTTAAGAGGGGGACGCAAAATCTGCCGCGTACATTGACCCTTTTTGTCACCTAAGAAGGGGGGGGGGCGCCAAGTATGCCCCATACATTGACTTAGTAGAGTGGGGGGGCGCTGCGATGAACATTTGCCCCCCCCTAATGGGGGACCCTGCGCACGCCTATGGGGATCAGCCATGTTTTTTTTATAATTTAACCTAAGACGCCAAAGCAATTTTGTTTTAACCGACTTTACTCGAAGAAATGATCATGATCACATTCACTTTCGGCTCATGTTTAGATATAGTCTCAAATTCAGGCCACTCTCTAAATGCTCGCTTTCCGCTCCCGGTCTGTTAATTATTGCTACAACGCGGAATCTTCACAATTACTTATAATATGGCTCCACTTGACGCTGCTATCACCTGACCTTGTAGACCAATGTTACAGCTTTGAACAATTCAGCCATACATTACATGAAGTGATTGACAGCAAGCCTGCCTTGTGCAAACCTGTTCACGCTGACCTGCGAGAGTCCTTACAATGCGTAGTTTCACATACTGCTATCGCAATATCAGATTATCATTTGCTAGGGTAGAGATTTTCCACGTGACAGTATGGTGACGTCACTGTTCGGTATTCTAAGTCAATGCTTCCCAGTAAATGCAGCCTAATGCGACTGTAATGTTTAGATGGAAAGCAAGAACCGAACGCCGCTTGTTGGACATGGTTCGAACGCTCCTCATATATTGTTCGAAGGCGCCTCATATACGTTACTACAGTTTGAATTACCCTAAACACAGCTCTTAGGCTAAAAACCTTTAACAAAACTCTGCCATCATACTTGTATGTGGTCTTCTTTTTTGTTTATGAGTTTTTTTTTCGACCATCATCCGCAGCACCTTTTTCGACATTATTGCGGAGGGTGGGGAGGCATAAAGATTCACAGAATGAACCGGCAACCAAATTAGGTGGCAACCTATTCCATTCGAAAATCGTTTTTTGGAAAAAAAAGGTTGTTTTAACAGATCACTCCGGTGTGTGTGTGAACGAATTTTAATTTGTGAGCCAAACATCAGGACTGACAGTGCGCCGTTTTTGCATAATCTAAAGCATGGATGCCTGTGTGCTTGTTACAGCTTCAGTGTAAAATTACGTGATCACGTATTTGAAAGACTGCTACTTAAGGTCTCGCTTCGTGTATCGAGACCTTTCAGCTCGATAATAGTTCCCTAGAACAAATCTAGCTGCGATAGACTGAATACGCTGAAGTGCATGAATGTGTAATTTGTGAAACGGATCCCAAACACAAGAGGCATATTCAAGTATAGTTGTGAAGTAGGCATGATGTGCGGCCTGTTTAGCTTCTTGAGGTACATGCTTCAGGTTTCGTTGTACAAAAACAAAGGCCTTTCCAACATGGCTAAGAACAGCACTAATTAGTTCAGACCAAGCTCGATTATCGGAAAACGTAATGCCCAAATGCTTGTACATGTGGTCTTTGTTTCAGGTGTAGTGTCTGGTGAACATATTGGCCTTTTTAGTAACGCTGACGTGAACACATTCAATAATATTTGGTATCATGTCATTGTGTTTACATCATACCTCTATGTGATAAGGTCGTCCTCAAGCTTTGTGGAATGTTTGGTCCATCAAGTGAGTATACAAAACAGTTCTAATGTCACACTTATTTGCATCCAAAATATCCTTTACAAACATAGCGAAGAGACGTGGATCCAATTCAAAATTCTTGGGCACCCCTGAAAATAAGTATGAACATAATCCATAAAAAATCTCCTGTTTCCATCATGTCAAATAGTCCGTAATTCATGTGCAATGACTTTCGCCGACTGTTTAAATTCTGCAACTTTTGCATTAGAACTGAGTGTGATACTGTATCAAAAGCGCTTCAACAATCCGAAAATAAACAATCAATTGTTTGATATGATATCCAAAGCGGATGATATATTATGATAGAATTCAATTAGCTGGGTTGTACACTAAAACCTTTCCAAATCAGTGTTTTATGGGAATGAAAAACTTAAGTGAAATCAGATGATTCATTAAGCTAGAATACACAACATGCCCACGTAGCTTACAGTGTATCAGTGTCAAAAATAGGGCTGTAATTGTACATATCTGATTTAGAGACACCCCGTGTTGACGAATTTTTCATTCCGGACACAAGTTTTTTACTAAAAAATTGAAGGTGTACAAAGTCATTACGTTTGTGAGTAACACAAACCGGTTCTTCAATTCACGCTGACGATAATGGCAAGATCTCCATTGATAACAAATCCGCCAACACGCTCAATTCACACGCCAGAAATGCTGTTCCACCCTAATCATCCACTAACAATACAGGTATATCATTTCAACATTAACTACTTCAAATATTCCTTTTTTTCGCTTGGAGGATGGCATAGATTACCGAAATGTATAGCTAGTAGTAACTATTTCAATAAATCAACAGTATTTTATGAGCACATACAGACCACCCACACATAATAATAATTGTTGTGGTTTAACGTCCCGAAGTGAAGATATGATTACGAGGCACGCTGTAGTAGAGGGCGCGAAAAAGTTTGACCTCCTCGTGTTCTCTAACGTGCACCTGAATCTAAGTGCACGGGCCTCAAATGAATGTTGACGCATCTTTACTATGTGCTTGTATAATTCATGACGACTCACCGAGGCAGAGTAAAATTAGGTCAGGTGCACAAAGCTCGCAATGCCTGCGATCTCGGAGGCAGTGGAAAACCAAGTTAAGAACAGAAAGCTGTCGTAAGAGATCGGGGAAGAATCAGTGCATCGATCAGCTATGCAAAACCAGATGTGGCGCACGAAGCTTGCAATGCCTCCGATCCTGGAGGCAATGCAAAACCGCCTTAGGTGCAGAGAGCTTTCGTAAGTGTGGCGGGGAAGGATCAATACGTCAGCTTGAGAAGAACAAGAACACGGCGTTCGCCTTCCAGTCGTCTTTGCAAATGCATAAGGGATCCATAGAAAGCGTCCCCTAGATCCTCAGTTATTCACTACTCTGACTGTCAAGTAAGGCTCAATGCCCAAGGTGAATAAAAATGTTTAGAAAAATTTATTTACACTGTGTACAGAGCACAAATTATGCGTGACATATCAGTTTTCAGGGATACATTCACATTTTCACAATTGTACATCGCAAAAACTAACACTTTCGCATAGGGCGAACAACAGAAGTCTGATCAACATAACAAACGCTCATAGCTCACAATTGACAATGGGGAATAGGGTAAAAAGAACTGCAGTGGAAGGCAAGCGATGCTCGAGCCAAAATATGCTAGCCATTTAACACATCTCAAAGAACACACCCGTAGTAATTGTTCTAACAAAGCCTTGCGGGTTTTACTTAAGTGCTTCGGTAAGGTCTGACCAACAATAATGCCGGGAGAGCGCTATGAAGCCATTCTCCGTGAACATATTTCCCTTTATTTATTTTTACCAGAAATGCGTCTTGAGATGGCTACAACGAAATATTGTGTCAATATTTTTTCTAATGTAGTTTAGAACCTTTTATTTCGCTGCAGATTTGCGACTTTCGTAAGCATGCTGGAAACGTTAGTCGTTATTTATAAAGCCAATAATGTAGTTTTCACATTTCTTACAATCATTTGCATCGTTCGACCAGATTCACTTGTAGTTTCTGTATAAGTAGGCCTGCATGCACGGAACAACATCTTCGTAGGCTATTTATTAAGGCGAAAGTCTTAAATACCTAATAGAACGCGGAATTTTACCCTCGGCGTCTCGCGTCCTTTGGCGTCGGGGATGAGTGCTGCAAAAGTCATCACATGATGACGTCACCATATGGCGTCAGTATGACGTCACAGATAACAAAACTCACGCCATATCCACAAAGTGAATGACGACTGAGGAGCCGGCTCGGCGAAGATCGGGAAAACCCTTTAATCTTCCGTACAAATCCTCTACCATCATCCTCTACCGTACAAATCCTCTACCAACAGGACAAAGAAGGAGGGTTTGCTGTTATGCCCTTTGAGCTGTTCTGCGACAAGGCAACTGCAACTGTTCTAAAGAACTTCAAACCAGCGTCAGTGAAGGCCGCAAGGGTAAAAGCGAAGGCTGTGGCCATGTGCAGCCAGCCTTAACTGCACAAATTGGCTGTCATTGCCAACAGAAGCAAGGGTGATTATTTGAACATTTTCTTTTCGTCCAAGACGCACAAGGAGAACTTTCCTTTTCGATCTGTCGTGAGTGAACGAGGAACGTGGCAATATGAAGTGAATAGATTTTTGTAGAAATGTTTGGTTCTCCTTGTTCTTAGCGACCCGTTTGAGGCAAAAAAAACTCTCTAGATATTATAAGCTTGTTGGAGTCGAGTAACGCCATTGGCAATGCCTTTTCCACCGACATAGAATATTTGTATTATTATATATTCCTCATTCAACATTGTATCAGGCTGTTCGTAGTTGCATCGAAGCCAATGGCGAGGTAGCGTTTCAGAACACAGCCGGTGTGACCGTAGAAAAGCTTTTAGTGTTAGAGTTTTATCTTAACTCAACTTTTAAACAGTTTGAAGACAGTAACGATGTGCAGAAGCAGGGCGTCTGCATTGGGTGCTGCGTTGCCCCTTGGCTGTGCAAGATTTTTTATGAGGTTTTGACAGTGCGGTCAACGAAGGGCTCGACCATGACCAGGTTTTGTGTGTGTATCGTTATGTTGACAACGTCCTTGTGTATCCAAAAAGGCGTGACACTTCCAATTATGACGATGCCATTGCGGATGTACTTCACGTTTTTCGGCGCCATGGCAAAGAGTTATCATTCACTCATGAACTAACAAAAGATGAGACAATTAAACTTTTAGACATCGTTGTAACCTTCTTTGACGACCATGTTTGCTGCGAATAAAATCTAAGGTCACAAAACAGCTTGTGGCCCTATGATCCCAGTCATTCAAAAACAGTGAGGCGGCCTATAGCGTCCCAGTGTGTCATGTCGGCCTTGAAGAAGTCTTGCATGCACTCTGTAGATTTGCAGCGCAGATGGTTAGGTTGCAAGAGGGTGGTTTCCCGCAATATGTGCAAGTGCAGTAGCGGAGGGAACGCTGAAGAAAATCAAGGCCCAAAACCTAAATGTTCCTTCTCAAAGGACTCAGGTCAATAAGAGATGTGTAGTTGTGTCCTGTGTGAACAAAACGTTGCACCACTTAAAGAAGGTTGGGACGCGACATGGAATTGAAGTCGTGTTTTCGGCTCCTAAGAAGCTTGCAGAGTTGTGTGCGCGCATAGGCGACCGCCAAAACAGGGCACAAAGATGCGGGAAAAAGCACACAAATTCATATGCAGAGTGCAATGTTGACGTGTTAAGAAGTTGAAATACCTCCAGCCACAAATTCTTGGAGGAAACCCGACGTTTCGAGACCGGCTTGGTCTCTTCTTCAGGGGTGACTGTGCTGATCAGGGGGGCTTCGTCGCAGCTTGTTTTTGGCTCCGCCTTTCTTTTTCCCTCACATTCCGGAGGCCGTGCACGTAGATCGGAGGCATTGTTCCGAGGGACCGGTTCACATTCGCAGGTGTGTTCTGGATGTGCCACGACTCGAGTAAGAGCCTCCTTCCCAGATTCCTTTCCGTTTCTATGATGGCAGCGCCCTCGAAGTCAATTTTGTGGTCGTGCTTCTCGCAATGCTCTGCAAGGGCACTGCGTTGCATTTCCATCTTTCTGACGTCGTTTTTTGTGTTGGCGCATTCTTTCCAGGAAGCACTTACTCTCGCCTATGTAGCTCGCTGGACAGTCAGCACATGACACTTTGTAGACCCACGCCCTGGTGTTGCTCCGGGATGGTCGATCTTTCGGCCCGCGGTAGTAAGCGAGCGAGCGTTGAGGCCGGCTTGTGAACCACCGTGACCCCAGCTTTTCCGAGAACCCTGGCGAGCTGTTCGCTAGTTCCCGGAACATACGGGATGACGACTCGTTGGGCTGGTTTCTTCGATACCATTGTATCCGGTGGGGGTGGCCAGCGTGGGAGGAGGGTCGCGTGTGTCGTTCGCAGGTGCGTCTCCGCGGTGGGGAAGCTGATCTCTCGGCATGCGGCGTGCCACACGGCGGATGAAAGCTGTCGTGTATCCGTTCTTTCTTAACTCGGCCACGATCCTCTCTTCTTCTCCTCTTTCTCTCTCCTTCTGATGTG